>NW_017674592.1:32547-59455 GCF_001879085.1 Nicotiana attenuata
GGGGGAGGGGAGATGGGGGAGTGATTATGAACAGTGCAGTAAAGTCGCAAAATGAGCAACACATTCATTTTGGTGACAGTCATCCAAGTGAATTGCTGAAACATGGGATAAAAATCTAAACTAAATCCATTACAGGCTAGGAAATGTCCAGGATGTACGTGGAAAATCAAACTATGCACGATAACTTCATAAACTTAAGTTATATACGTCAAATGTCATTTCATTGAAAAACAAGGATGGGGTGAAAAGTACATGTACAATGTAAGCAACTGCGCTATTCTTGATATCCTAAAAAGCTTACCCAACTATCTGTGTAAGACGTTTGCTTTCTGTAGTCATAAGTATAACCGAAACCAAAGAGAGACTCTTCGTATTTCTTAAACTCTTTTCTACCCCTTGAAATATCTTCCTACTTCTACATTCCAAATTGTCCAAAAAAGGCAAACCGGCTAACTTTTCATGCTGCTTTCATCTCAATCTCCAACTTCTTTAACCTCCAACTAGCCATACACTCTAGCATTATCTTCAGAGATACCCATCTCTTATCAGATAAAGAGAACACCACTGCCCAAAGCTGGTTTTACATACGCAAGAAGCAAAATATGTGGGAAGATCTAGAAGTAACCCACTTGCTGCTCCCGACGACAAAGCCAATGAACCTTGTGAAGTCATCTTCTATTCTCATAATCACTTATGATAAGCTACTCCATGAGGGTGTATTACTTCATCTCAACCATCAATTATTAAACATCCCTTATTTAGCACAATCACATTTTTGTTTGAACCATTCCATCTAATTTCCAAAGCCAATACTCAAGAAAGCCATATTGAAGACCTCCGGTCTCCTTATCCATCCTCTCTCCCTTATAGGGTCATTACTTTTCCATTCCACCGGATAGTATTTCTTCTTTCTACCCACAAAAGTTCCAACTTATTTTGCTATAGCCGCAAGGATAAAATTCAATAACAAAAGTATGTGGATATGCTAGACAGTTCAAATTTCGACAATGTTAAGTTTCCACTTTTTAAAAAATACTATCTCTTGCAGAAATGCAGGGTAAGGCTGCGTACAATAGACCCCTGTGGTACAGCGGAAGCTTAGTGCACTGGGCTGCCCTATTTTATCTCTTCCACCCACTCAATCTCCGATCAAAATATTCACTCACTGACTGTTACAGAATCCATCTAAGTAGTGGTTCAATTTATTTAAGATTTAGTCATAACCACTTTACAGTTGCAAATCCACACTAAATTATGATTGTCCTGCATATCCCTAACTGGTAGTATTAGATAAGACTTAGCCATGTTGATGCGTGACCTTGATATTTTCAGACCATAATAGTGTCCTGAACAATATGAAGCTGTCTAGGACAAGACCCACAAAAAATCAAAGTATCATCTGCTAATAGCAATTGAAATATAGCGCTGCATTCACCTGAATCATCCCCACATTAAAGCCCCAAAATAAACCCCCAGTCACTATTTTGTCCATCAATTTACATACATTTTTCAGCTCAAAACAATACACATGCAGAGAGAGTATCACAACAAAGCAAGGTCAGAATAGAGAAGATAACAAGGGGGATAATTTTGGGAAAGAACTTCCTAAAACTGACGGATTTCAGTATCAAACACAACACTTGATATGAATACTCTATATCCATTCCCACTATTTGGACGCATTTCACTCCAAAGCACATAAGAAAATATTTAAATAACTTTTTTTTTTTAAAAGAAAAGGAATTAGCTGAAAGCACATTCAAATTAAACACTTGGGACACAACCCTAAAACCATGGTAGCTAGAACCTACTTCACTTTCCAACAGTAAGCAAAATTAACTACAATCATAAGGTCCCAACATGGAATTGCACATACCCAATAAGATTAAATAATACTAATAAAAAACAAAACTTTCAAGCAAGAACTCACCAACTACGCTAGATCCTCCTGAACCAAGAGTCATTGAGCTTTTTTGATATACTATAAGTTACAGCCTTAAAGATCAGAGCTTTATTTTCTTGAAGATACACAAACTTTAGCTTACTAAAAAGAAGAAGAAAAAGCAAAAGCAGAAGGGGTAGGGGGAGCAGGCCACAGTAATTTAAGCCTAGGAATATGAAAATATTGATATCTTCCCAAGGAGAAGATCTTTTTCTTTTGCTAAAAAAAAATAATAATAAAAAAGAAGAAGATTTTTTTGGTTGAAAAGATAAACATATTATAGATTAGTACAACTAGAACTAGGAACATTAGCTACTACATCACCATTACTACTAAAAACAGTACTACTACTAATTAACATAGGATTTGATTTAGGTAGTCTTCTACGTAGCATTCCTGCCTGATCTTGCTAGTAGTAAGTTGACACCAAAGGGGGAGGTCTTGAGAAAAGTATACAACGAGCCTCCACATTAACTGCTCCATGCTTAGCCAAACCATCTGCCACACTGTTTTGCTCTCGATAGATGCTTTGTACCTTTGGCTCATCCAGCTGACGGAGTAAGAACCTACAATCATTTATTATATTAGTATATTTGATAGTAGGGGTAATAAGCAAATCCAGTATTGCAATTGCATCTGTCTCAATAATCAGTGGCGAAAGATGATGTTGAACAGCTAATTTGAAGGGGGACCGAGTGGTAAGGCCGTGATCCGCAGGGGAACAGATCACTCATTCTTCCATTGGGGACAGGTGCACGAACGCACAGGGAAGAAGCTTAGATAAAAGAATACGTTCTTGCATCGCTTTTTTTTGTAGAAAGCTCGACCAACGAGAAAAAGGTAATCTGTTCCAGTTCCTGCTACCCCTCTTGCCGCTCGGCATGAATGAAGTTGAATATTCTGCAAGTCATCTCGAGGCTTTCAAACGCATCCAAGCAATTGGTATCCGATTGAAAGATAGAAAGCATAGATTCGCGTCGCCTACTTGCTGAAAGCAAAAAGCCCCATTAGGAGTGCTAGTAGCTCTGTGTGTAGGCTGGAGCCATGTGGTGCACGTCCTGTAAAACCTAAAACCCAATTGCAAAGCTGGTTTCTAAAACATCCACCAATACCATAATTAACTTGACTAAGAGATGTGGATCCGTCTATATTTAACTTAAAGACCTGCCCATCAGGTGGATGCCATTTAATGTAAAGAGGCAGTCGTGATGGAATACTTTTTTTAGGGTTTGTGAGATAGTAGAATTCTGCAGCCTGGTTATAAACTAGTTGAACACTTATTTTAAGATGAGTGTGCTCAAAGAAATTCTTATTTCTTATAGTCCATAGCTGCCATAGAGCGAATGGTAAAAGGATGGATAAGGGGATGTAGTTGTAGGATGGCAAAGGTTGGTGACTTATGAAAGTGTGCCACCAAGACATAGTATTTGCAATTACTGGACGGTCCAAACGATTTATATTTAGCTTAAGAGCCGCCCAAAGTGCTATAGCATTGTGACATTCAAAGAAAATATGTTGTATGGTTTCAGGAACTAGGCCACATTGTGAACATAAAGATGAATTGATAATTTGTATTTTTTGTAAATACGCAGCTGTGGGAAGCCTGTCATGACATATTAACCATATAAAAAAAGAGATCTTAGGAGGTATTCGGAGTTTCCAAATCCATTTGTAGTTTATGACTTCAGGACCTATGGAATGATAAACTGTTTGTGTAAGAGCATGATAAATAGACTTGACTGAGAACAAACCATTTGGTGTAAGTGCCCAAACAAGCTGATCATAATTGGTAAGTACCATTGGCATATAAGTATCAAGGATTTGAACTTCTAATGGGGAAGGTAAAACAAAAGGCAACCCATGTAAATGCCACTTATGATCATGAAAGTAGGCAGACACTCTTTTATTAATCTCCCCTTTGGGTAGAGGCCCATAAATGTAATTACGAACCAGAGAATTATAATCTAGCCATGGTTCCGTCCAGAAATTGACATGATTACCATTTGTTAAGTTCCATTTATAGCCTAGGCTACAAATTGACCAACCCTTAATAATGTTAGACCAAATTCTTGAAACAGTAAAGTGACTGACATTATGATGCCTAAGATGACTATGTAATAGTACTTGTGCCCATATCTGATTAGGGTTTTGAAATAATCTCCAAGCAAGACTAGAGTGTAAGGCATTATTTTTAAGACAGAGATTTTGGATGCCCAAGCCCTCTTGTGCTAAAGATTGAGTAACCATGGACCATTTTAAGAGGTGTAATTTTTTCTTTTGATGAGTAGTTCCCCACAGAAAATTTCTTTGGTATCTATTGAGCGAGGAAATAATATACGAAGGCAGGGTGATGTATTGCATTATATGATTGGGAAGATTATTCAGAGTTGAGGGTATCAGAGTTTGTCTTCCAGCTTTTGTTAAAAAATGAGTTTTCCATCATGCTAACTTAGATTTAAAATTTTCAATTAAAAACTGAAAATCTCCTTTAGTGGGTCTTGAGCTAAAAATAGGAAACCCTAAGTACTTACCAAAATGTGTGCCCTCCCTTATACTAAAAGTATGTTGCATGTCAACCTTCATATGAGTAGGACAAATTTTAGAGAAGAAAATTCTTGATTTTTCAAAGTTAATAGTTTGTCCTGAGTGTTGAGTAAATTGATTAATGGTGTTAACTATGGATTGACATGAAGTAGTTGTAATTTTTGATATTAAAATAATATCATCGGCGAAAAAAAGATGAGATAATTGAGGTCCCCTTCTACCAATTGAAATGGGATGCCAAATGTGATAGTCAACTTCAGAGTTTATTTTCCTTGATAGCATTTCTAAACATAAAATAAAAATATAGGGCGAAAGAGGATCACCTTGTCTAATACCTCTTGTAGGTGTAAAATAGTCAGTAGGAGTACACCATTGATTAAAAGAGCTGTAGAGGTAGTGGTAATACAAGACATTATTAGCTTTATAAAATTTTTAGGAAAATTTAGATTTTGTAAGGTGTTATAAATGAAGGACCATTCCAGTTTATCAAAAGCTTTTTCAAGGTCCAGCTTGAGTAGCATATTTGAATGCCTACCCTTCATTTTATGAAATCTAGTAATAAGTTCTTGTACTATAATTGCATTATCAGCTGCACGTCTATTTTTCTGAAAAATTTGATTTAGTTTGGTTGATGATATGTTCCAGAACTGGTTTAATTCTGTTAACAATAATTTTAGTAATAATCTTATAGATGGTATTACAGAGGCTAATAGGTCTATATTGTGCTATAGTAGAAGCATTCTGGTTTTTAGGAATTAGGCAAATAAAAGTAGTATTTATAGCGGGGTCTATCTGAGAGTCCAGAAAAATCTTATGACAAAAGTATTTGACAGAATTTCCTATAATATGTCAATCCTTTTGATAAAAAACTGGGTGTAAGCCATCGGGGCCAGGTGCCTTAAGAGGTTGAAAGGAATGGAAGGCATTGATAATTTCAAAATCCTGTAAAGGGCTATTTAATCTAGTTTGCTCCAATGAGGTAAGAACATTAAAGGGGAGAACAAATGAAGTAGGAGTAGACTTGGTTTGTTGAGTAGTAAAAAGATGACTATAGTAATTTGTAATGTCATCTCTAATTTTGTGGGGGTCTGTAATCCAATTTCCACCTAAGTCCTGAAGAGCAGTTATACGATTATTCCTACGTCGATTTAAAGTTGTTAGGTGGAAAAATTTAGTGTTAGCATCACCATTATTTAACCAATTAATTCTTGATTTTAATTTCCAAAAATCCTCTTCAAGTTGGAGAATATGATTAAACTCCTTAGTAAGAGTATTTTCTAGACCTTGTAAAAAGTGGCTAGTTGGATAGTGAATAGAGGCTTGAATCCCACCTATTCTTGCCAGTAATTTTCTTTTCCGCTTAAAGATGTTACCAAAAGTGTTCTTATTCCACACTTGGATTGATTCGATAAATTGGTTAACGGCAGGAATTAAGTGAATTTTTTCTGCCCAAACTTGCTCTATTACTGTTGCAAAAGTAGGATGAGTAGTCCATATAGATTCTAACCTAAACAATTTTTTCTAGGCAAAACACAGTGTTGTAATTCGATTTTGATAGGGCAATGATCAGAATGAGTTCGAGGAAGGTGAGTTACCAAAGCATCACCATAATTAGAAATCCATTCATAATTAGCCAACACACGATCAATACGCTCCAAAATATTAACATTGTGATGTCTACCATNGCTATCGTGTCCAGTTGCATGGGCATTGATAGGGTTTGATATTTGAGAAGGGGTAGGTTTTGAATATTGCTCCAATTGGACCGAGTCCTTGAGTACTTGATTGGTCTTTGAGATTTGGAAGTTATTAGGTATTAGGTTTGGCAAGAGTATATCCTGTTCAGTTGGATTTTCTAGTAAACTATTGTACTTATTATTTATTAATACAGGGTTAAGGGAGGGTGTTAGCTTAGAACCATTTAAGTTAAGCTTAGTAAAGGGAAGGTTAGTAGGATTAATTAATCGTTGCTTACCTGAATGATTTGTCTCCCTTGTCTCCACTGGAGGTATCCCTGTCTGATCATCAAAGTAAGTAGATCTTATAAGATTGGATTTCTTTGGAAATTGAACAACTTGCCATGCTCCCTTAACCGTAGCAGAAACATTTGGAATAGATTGATTATCATCCATGTGATGATCCTGTGGTGACTTGTCTGTTTGTGCTTCATCATTCACAACAAAATTGCAAACCCTTTGATTATGGCCCATACGTCCACACCTAACACACAGTAAATTTAACCCCTCATAAAGAATGATTTGTTTATGGGTGCCAATGTATAAGTGTGGTTTTAGAGGTTAATCAAGCAATACTTCCACACATAACCTAGCATATTGGCCTCTAGTGGTTGAAACAGTACAAGTGTCCACTGATAATAACCTACCTATTTTCTGGCCTAACTTGTGTAAAATTTAATAATCATAGTATTCTGTAGGTAATTCCGGTAGACGTACCCAAATAGCTGAGGTTGTTAATTTTGTTTCAGAAGCCTTAAACTTAGGTTTCCATTGGCGAACGGAGAGAAAATGATTTAAAACAAACCAAGGGCCACCCTGCAAGGCATGAATTTTGTTTTTCTCTTTTTGAAATTTTAATAAGAAGAAGTCTGACCCTAAATCAATTAGAGGAAGATTTTCAGTAGGTTTCCATAGAGCATAGATTTTTTGTCTAAGTATTTGATGCTCAACTTTTCGACCATAAACTTTGATGATCACTGCATGTTGCCATGGTTGGTATAGTCTAGTTTTTTCTTCAACTGATAAAGGTATAAAAATTGAAGAGTCAGTAGGTGAAGTGGCAAAAGGAAAAAATAATACGGGAGATATTTTTCAAGTGGGATATTTGGTTAAATAATATATCTATCTTGTATAAAAATATATTAACCTTATATAATAATGTATAAACCTATATAAACCTAAACCATCTCCAAGCCACCTCCATTTTTAGGTCATTTCCAACCTTTCACTCCAAAATAGAGCAAACTAACTCCACTCGTTACTTTATTTTTTACTCCAAAAAGATATTACTTTTTATATTCTTCTCTTTTCTATATTATATTATTATCTTTTATTTAAATTTTATTTTCTTATTTCCATTAAACAAATGTTATCTTTTTTTTCTTTTTTACATATTCATCACATATAATTCATATTTCTTTCTTATATACATTTAAAATAAAATTATTTTATACCATAAATTTTTAAATAATATAATTTGTAAGCAAATATTATAGATATTAATGGATAATTCAATAAAAGTGAAATCATTGATATACAAGATAATTCAATACATATTACATGTAGTTTAAAATTTAGTTTAAATACTACTTAAATATTCAACTCCCACCTCTAGTATGCTCCTATAAATGATCTATTAATGCATTACGAATGCAAAATGAGCATCTTTGTCCTTAATTTTTTTGTGTCGACCTAAAAATTATTCAAATCGGTGATTTTCATCTACTACCATTTGAATTGGTGCATTAAGATCACGTCCATCCTCGATTATCATATTGTGCAGTATAATACATGTAGTTATAATATCATGTAGCACTTCTTTTCTCCAAAAACGTGACGGTCCTGCAATGCTTGCAAAAAGAGCTTGCAAAACTTCGAATGCACCTTCAACATCTTTTCGACATGATTCTTGTTTCATCGCAAAATATTTCTTCTTTGGCAAACGTGGCTCATGAATAGTTTGCACAAGGGTAGACTATTTTGGATATATACTGTCAGCTAAATAATAACCACATCATATTCTTTTCCTTGAATAACATAATGGGCAGGAGGAGCAATACCTTTAGCAAGATTGGAAAACAAATGTGATGACTCTAAAATATTAATGTCATTATTGGTGTTGGGCATACCAAAATATGCATGCAATATACAAAGGTCATAATTAGCTACATCTTCAAGAATAATTGTTGGGGATCCACTACGACCTGCATATTGTCCAACCCATGTTGTTGGGCAATTTTTTCATTTCCACTGCATGCAGTCTAGACTGCCTAACATTCTTGGAAAACCACGTTGTCCATCGATGTGCAGAAGCCTTGCAACATCGTCAGCTGTTGATAATCTCAAATACTACTTGCCAAAAACCTCTACGATAGCTTGGCAAAATCTCTTCACACTTTCAATTGTAGTCGACTATAATTTTCACATATTTGTTAGTGGCATCCGCTGGAAAACCATATGCCAATATTCTAAACACGGCTGTGATTTTTTGTAGAGTAGATAATCCAAATCTACCTATCGCATCAGCGCATTGTTCGAAGTACATATCATGACCTTTGATTGCATCTACAACTCGAAGGAACAAATTCTAGGAAATCCGGGTTTCTACGACGAAACATACCCTCATTAAAGCATGGATTATCTGAAAAATAAACGAGAAATCAATTATTATCAGCACTTTCATGATCTCGATTGATTATCAAATGACCTGGAACAGAGCCAACTCTGATAGGATGATTATTTTGATTTTCTTGCAAACACTACAACACATAATTGTTCATGTGAATTGTTTGCATGCACAATTGCGTCTCAACTTCATCATCGAAAACTAAAGATGATGGTGCTAATGATGATGAAGAGGAATTTGAATCATTATTATTAGATGAACCTCCCATATAGAAATTCATTTTCAGAAGATAAATATGAATATTTAATTTGATTTTGAAATGAATTGAAAATCCAATATTATTTTCCTAAATGATGTTCATTTTTATAGAATTGAATTTTTAAAAAAGATAAAATAGGAATAAGGATAAAATACATCGGACGGTTGAGATTAAGATGAAATCCATTCGACAGTTAAGATCAAGATAAAATCTATCATATTCTTATCTACTAAATTATTGTGTCTACTAATTGTCTACACATTCAATAATGTGTAGAGATCTTTTTTAAAAGATAAAATATAATTAAGGATAAATCAATCAGACGGTTGAGATTAGGATGAAATCCATTCGACGGTTGAGATCAAGATAAATCTATCATCATATTCTTATATACTAAATTATTGTGTCTACTAGTTGTCTACACTTTAGATAATGTGTAGAGAGTTTTTTTAAAGATAAAATAGAGATAAGGATAAAATCCAACGGACGATTGAGATTAGGATGGAATCTATTCGACGTTTGAGATCAAGATAAAATCTATCCTATTCTTATCTACTAAATTATTGTGTCTACTAGTTGTCTACACATTGAATAATGTGTAATTATTATTTTATAAAAGATAAAATAAGAATAAGGATAAAATCTATCATACGGTTGAGATTAGGATGAAATCCATTCGATGTTGAGATCAAGATAAAACCTATCCTACTCTTATCTAATAAATTATTGTGTCTACTAGCTTTTCACACATTGAATAATGTGTAATTTTAAAAAAAAATGATAAAATAGGAATAAGAATAAAATCCGTCAGATAGTTGAGATTAGGATGAAATCCATTCGACGGTTGAGATCAAGATAAAATCTATCATATTCTTATCTACTAAATTATTGTCTACTAGTTGTCTACACATTGAATAATGTGTAGAGATTTATTTTTTAAATATAAAATAGGAATAAAAATAAAATCCATCGGACGGTTGAGATTAGGATGAAATCCATTCGACGGTTGAGATCAAGATAAAATCTATCCTATTTTTATCTACTAAATTATTGTGTCTACTAGTTGTCTACACATTGAATCATGTGCAGAGATTTTTTTAAAAAGATAAAATTGGAATAAGGATAAATCCATCGGATGGTTGAGATTAGGATAAAATCTATTCGATGGTTGAGATCAAGACCAAATCTATCCTTTTCTTATGTACTAAATTATTGTGTCTACTTTATCTCTATTTATGAAGTGCCAACATACCCTTCCATAACCATAATTCACTTTATTTTTCTCTATATAATCCACTTTTCCTCTAAAATCATTTGAAAAAAATGTCCTCTCGATCTGCAAGATACTCCACAAATGACGATGTCTATTATGCCAAATTTATTTAGATATTTCTCAAGATCCAATAATGGGAGTCGATCAATCCAGAGATCATTTTTGGGGTTGAGTCATAGATAGATACAATAATGCAAAGTTAGAGAGTTGGGAGATTCACACCAAAAAATTTTTGCAATGTCGAATTCAGAAGACTGAGAAGGTCGTAAGAAAATTAAATGGATGTGTACGTCAAGTATAAAATTTGCGTCCTAGTGGTGCTTCAGATCAAGATATTGTGAGTATTTAGTTTGTAGTTACTTATAATTTATTTGTATATATTTACTTAATGTTTTCCTTAACTTTTTTTAATATGGAATATTACACAAGCAAAAGATTTACTTATGCAAGATCCGAACTTTAAAAATGATTTTAAATTTGATCATGTGTGGGCTATAATGAAAGATTTTGTGAAGTTTAACGACGACGATGCTGGAAGAAAAAAAGTAAGAAAGCAAGGGTATACTAATATATCATCGAAGTCTGAGACTCCTACCCCTGATTCACCCTTGTGTCACGACCCAAATTTCCTCCGTTGGGTGTCGTGATGGCACCTATGAACCTAGAGCTCTGATACCAACTTGTCACGACCCAAATTCCCTCTGTTGAGTGTCGAGATGGCACCTATTCTTAGGGGCTAGGTCAGCTTAACATTAACAAAAATAGCAACAATATTTAACCAACATCTCACAATTTCAAAATAGAAAAATCTTTAAAAATTTACAAATCCCAAAATCGATAGTACAAGTCATAAGCTCTACTGAGTTACTAGGAGGTCTGCAAATACAACTGTTTTGAAATAAGGACAAACAATATAAACACAATATCAGAAGGTGACTCCGAAGCCTGCGAACGCAGCAACAGATTTACCTTGAGTCTCCACAACAAAATCCGTACAGCTAGCTAACGATCGACTGACTCCGAAATACCTGGATCTGCACAAAAATATGCAGAAGCGTAGTATGAGTACACCACAATGGGACCTAGTAAGTATCAAGAATAACCTCAGTGGAGTAGTGATGAGGTAGTCAAGACACGTACTGGACTAAATAACCTGAGCAAGTATAAGTGGAGAACTAACAGAGTATAACAAAACTACGCATAATGACAATAATGATACAGTGCTTACCATAAGAAATAGAAACTACCATTAATAGCGAACACCACAAGTAATAACACATAAGAGTAAGCTGAATACAATTTAAATCCAGTGAAAACAATTAAAGGAATGACGGGTAGCAACTAGATAAGAATAACCACTTTCACACTAGGTTTTATCCAATAATCTCCATGAGGTATAGAACCTCAAAATATTCATAATTCACGGGTCCCAATTTGTGAACCCTAAATAATTGGCATCTTCTGCCCTCATTAAAATTAATAACTGCACGGACGACGCACGTGCCAATAGAACCCTTCTCACGTAGAGGCAAATAGACGAGGGTGTATAGAAATGATCAATAACATCAGGATCCATTTCTTGAATCATTATGGGTGATTAACTACGTGTATGCTTGTGCCAATGTTCTATTATAGTTCCAGTCAACAAGTAAGAGTAGCGACAATGAATGACACATAAGAAATGATCACCATGAAATGAACACGGTATAACTCACACAGAGTAGGCACACCACTACACAAATAACAACAATAACAATGCCCCGAGTCCATCACAGGCCATCACAATCAATCTCCGACATAGCCCACCTTGTCTCGCCACGTTTGCAATAATAAAGTAAATGCCCGCCTTATCTCGCCACACGTGCATAATAATGTTTCCACCTTGTCTCGCCACATGCACAAGCCACATATACAGCCCGCCTTGTCATGCCACATGTGAAAATATAGTAACAATAGCACGGCAGAAACCTCGTGCAACACAATAACATCCGCACGGAAGAAACCTCGTGCATCACAATAACAACCGCACGGCAGAAACCTCGTGCATCAAAATAACAACCGCATGATAGAAACCTCGTGCATCACAACAACAATGGCAATAACACAAGAGTACGACAAATAAATCAACTCAAAAATTCCAGAACGCAAAGAACAGAAGAAACGGACTCACAAGGAAAGACATAGCATAAAATAACGATACCACCTAGCAATAGCTCAACAAGGAAGAGATACTGTGTAGCAATGACCTCCACATAAGTGCAATTCAACAACAAGGGAGTTATCACGAGTCGATAATTCCAAATAAGGATAAACTATTATACAAATAATAATAATTTCAAATAAAGATAAGCTGTTAGGAAAGGATAGCATCGCAATTGAAGAGGAAACAACTTCATTTAAAGCACACAAGAGTAAAATAGGCAATAAGAGTGGAACATGAAGCAATTAATTCCAAATACAACACGTAGAGGTGAAACTAGTAAATGGGAAAACTTAACATAATAAAACAACTTCATATCTAATGAACATAATAACCTACGAGCCCTAAATGGTCAATATTCCACAAATAAGCCCACGCACGTACTAGTCACCTCGCGTACACGGACTTTACATGATACAATTAGCATAAAAGACTCAAATCCTAAGGGGTAGTTCCCCCACACAAGGTTAGGCAAGATACTTACCTCAAAGAAGCTAGACCGCTACTCTAAAATGAACTTCTCGAGTGAAATAACCTCCGGACGGCTCAAATCAAGCCAGAATAACTTCAAAGAACAAATAAAACTCATAAGAAACTATTCCGGATAATAAAGCTTCAATCTTTATCAAAAACTAAAAATTAACCCAAAATTCGACCCCCGAGAACGCACCTCGGAACCCGACAAAATTTATAAAATCTGAGTACCCATTCAATTATGAGTCAAACCATACTAATTTCATCCATTTCCGACTCCGAATCGATGTTCAAAACCCAATTATTCTCTTTACAAAAGTTTTTGATAAAAACCCCCAATTCTCCAATCAAAACATGAACTAATTTAAAAATGAACTTCTGCAATCATATTAAAATACAAAAGTTATAGTTAGATACTGACCCCCGTGAAAATATGAGAAGAACGCCGCGAAAATCACCTCAATCGGAGCTCTAGAACTCAAGATATGCTCAAAATACCAAAATAACGCGGTCTGGTTTTTTATACTCAGGGATTTTCGCTTTTGCGATAAAAAATTCGCACCTGCGCATTTCCTATAATTTCCACTTTTGTGGACCAATTTTCGCACCTGCGGGGTCGCAGATGCGGACCTAGTTCGCATCTGTGAAGCACCATCACTAGCTCTCTTCTCCGACACTAAAATGAGCATAACTTCCTCATACAATGTCCAAATTCGACGATTCTTTTTGCTATGACTCCATAATTACGATACAAATCTCATGATACAATAAAAATAGAAATTGGAGCTTATTTGCTTAATGTGGTACCATTTATTGGTGAAGAAACGAAGTCAAAACATAAAAAACGAGCGCAACACAACCCAAACCTATTGGAAACTCACCCGAGCCCTTCGGGACCATGTACGAACATACCAATAAGTCTCAAAACATAAAGCGGACCTACTCGAGGCCTCAAATCACATCAAACAACATCAAAACTATGAATCGCACCATGAATCGAACTCATGAACTTTCAAATTTTCCAACTTCTAAAACTCGCGCCGAAACCTATCAAACCAACCCGGAATGACGTCAAATTTTGCAGGCAAGTCCCTAATGACATAACGGACCCGTTCCAACTCTCAGAATAGTATTCTGACCCCGATATCACCAAAGTCAACTCTTGGTCAAATATCTCAACCTTCCAAACTTCAACTTTTCCAACTTTCGTCGAATTGCTTCAAATTACCCTACGGACCTCCAAATCCAAATCCGGACGCGCGCCTAAGTAAAAAATCACTATACGAGGCTGTTGGAATCGTCAAACCCCATTCAAGAGTCGTTTACACAAAAGTTAAATTCCGGTCAACTCTTATCGTTTATGCTTCCAAAACTAGAATCCTTCTACCAAATTGACTCCGAATCATCCGGTAACTGAACTTGACCATGCATGCAAGTCATAACACAAAAATATAAAGTTGTTCAAAACCTTATGCCGCTGAACGGGACTTTAATTCATAATACGACCAGCCGGGTCGTTACACCTTGTATCTTCTCCTAACTTATCATCATTTTCATTAAATTTAAATGCAGATGTTGTAGGTGAGTCCATATCATCACAACGACTTAGTGGTAGAAGTATCAGACTTCGATGATATATTAATGAAAATGATGATAAGTTAGGAGAAGATACAAAGAGTGAATCAGAGGTAGGAGTCTCAGACTCCGATGATATATTAGTATAGCCTTGCTTTCTTGCTTTTTTTCTTCCATGAGGTTCGGATCTTGAATAAGTAAATCTTTTGCTTGTGTAATCTGCAATGTTAAAAAAAAATGATTAAGGAAAATATTAAGTAAATATATACAAATAAATTATAAGTAACTACAAAATAAATACTCACAATATCTTGAGCTGAAGCACCACTAGGACGCAAATTTTATACTTGACGTACACATCCATTTAGTTTTCTTACGACCTTCTCAATCGTTTGAATTCGGCATTGATTTTTTTGGTGCGAATCTCCAAACTCTCTAACTTTGCATTATTGTATCCATTTATGACTCGACCCAAAAAATGATCTCTAGATTGATTGACTTCCGTTATTGGATCTTGAGAAATATTTAAATAAATTTGGCAGAATAGAACATCTTTATTTGTAGAGTATTCTGCAGATCTGTCACGACCCAAATCTCCCTCCGTAAGATGTTGTGACGGCACCCAGTCTTTAAGACTCGGTAAGCCTAAAAGTTGCGGAAAAACTAAACAACAGAGATAACTACTAAACTTTAACGATAACAGGTATATATATAAAGCTGGAAAACTTTCACTCGGCATATACAAGTAATTCCAAACAATTTTGAGCATAAACAACTCCCTAAAGACCCGGTAGTCAGAAGTAACATGCTCTAGGGAAAAACTCTAACTGTCTCTATACATCAGCGTTTAGGAACAATAAGAAGAAACAACATAAATGATAGAGGGGGACTCCGAGGTCTGTGGATGCTGGCAGATGTACCTTGAAGTCTCCGAAAACCACAGCAAATACTCTCGATTAATGGTGGGTCTGGTATGAGGTACCTGGGTTTGCACACAAAACATGTGCAGAAGAGTAGCATGAGTACACCACAACGGTACCCAGTAAGTGCCAAGCCTAACCTCGGTAGAGTAGTGACGAGGTCAGGTCAAGGCCCTACTGGGATATAATAATAAGATAGAAGATATAACAATATGATGAAAGACTAAGAATTTACATAAAAATAACAACACAACACATAGAGGTAAACAATAGGGATGCTCCCGAGATACCGTCTCGTAGTCCCAAAAGTAAATATACAGGGGGATCTCCCGAGGTACCGCCTCGTAGTCCCAAAAATGTACCGCCTCTGTAGTCCCATAAGTAAATGTGCAGGGGGGTCTCTCGAGGTACCGCCTCATAGTCCCAAAAGTAAACACGCAGCTCGAAATCAATGGCAACAACAATTAACCGCAAGAAAGCCTACAGTTTAAGACTAAATACGAGTCAAGGAAAAACAGGAAATCAACTAAGCATGCTGTACAGATTGCAAATAGTCATTTAAGACACGTAGACATGCGATATTATGCTAAACATGTCACGACCCAAAATCCACTAGAGGTCGTGATGGCGCCTAACATCGCCGTCAGGCAAGCCAACAGTGAATGTTTAACTTAATTACCCATTTTAGTATTTTCGAAATCATAATTTTCATCAATTAAATAGTAAGACATAGAATTTACAGGGTTACTGATAATGTTTTCACAACTGCAATAAAGGACAACCCATAAGTACACCCAAAACCCGGTGTCACAAGTGAATGAGCACCAACTAGGAAATAAAATAAAATACAATATCTGTCTGAGATACAAATTAGATAGGAGAATAAAAATAACTCTGATGGAGACTCTACAGGATGCGGATCGTAACATGAAATGTAGCTCACGATATATTCCCGCATCATTCGCGCCTCTGCGCCCAAAAGATCACTAGACATATATGGACCTACACAAAAATGTGCAGCAAGTGTAGCATGAGTACGTAAATCAACCCGTACCCAGTAAGTATCTAGGCTAACCCAAGAGAAGTAGTGACGAGGGGTCGACATCGATACTTACTAGTGGTCCAATAAGATAGATACAGTAAGAAGTAAACAGATATGGGGCAGAGCAAATAAACGAACTAAACAAGTATAAATATGTGGTACAATCCTTCTCTCAACAATAAGCTCAACTCTCGATTATCAATCATCTCCTCCATCGGAGTATATATAATGGACCTCATCATATATAATTCAAATCAGGAAAACTCCCAGATACACTGGCCCTTTTGACAAATAACATGCACGATTCCATAGAAGTATTTTACAGAAAAGCCGAGGCGTTCGGCCCGATCCCATCAGAATCTGGTATATAACCATAGATACATATATTATATATATTTTCGAGGCGAACGACCCGCTCTCATGAGAGTGTGGTACATAATCCTGCTGAGGTGAACGGCCCGATCCCATAAAGTATGGTACATAGTCCTACCGAGGAGAATGGCCTGATCCCATAAAGTGTGCGCACTGCCGAGGGTTGAACGGTATGATCCATAGATGTATCTATCCCGCCGAAGCGAACGGCCTGATCTCACTAGAATAAGAAGCTTTGACGGGTCCTTGACCCCACTCACAAAGGAACATGTGAGTTATAAGGAGCTTTGAGGAAACTTTTTGATGAGAACACATAACGCGGGAGAAATTCGTAAGAGGAGTACATGTATTCCGCGGTTAATCATGAAACTCGTCAAGTCTCTACAATAGCAAGTCTATCACTCTACGTCCGTCTAGTCTCAAGTAGTAATGCGAAGTAAAAGAATTTAATAAGCAAGAGATAACCCAAACAGTAAAGTTATAGCATGGCGTGAACCTGAGTCTACCCGGACAATAACATGAATGTAGCTATGTATGGACTCTCGTCACCTCGTGCGTACGTAGCCCCGCAACAAGTAACACATATCAATTACAACACCTAGGGAGCAGTTTCCCCCTCACAGAGTTAGACAGGAGACTTACCTCATTCCGAAGTTCCATAACCTACTCCAACACCACTCTAACACCTCAAACTGGTGCCCGTCGCTCCAAAACTAGCCAAACAATGTGCAAACCAGTAAACATATATTCTAATACTCATAACAAATTGATTTGAACAATTTCCCAACTTCACTTGAAAAGTCGATAAAGCCACCTTCGGGCTCACGTGCCCGGATTCCGAAAATTTTCGAAGATAACCATTACCTATAACATTACGAACTCAAATATATAATTTATTGTCAATTCCATGTCCAAATTCGTGATCAAAATCCAAAAATACCAATTTTTAGGTTTTTCTTCAAAATCCCAAATTTCTACTAATTTTCATGTTTAAATCCATATATAAACCATGTATTTAACTTACAATATGTGGGAATTACTTACCTCATGAAGGATGACAAAATGGCACTCTAAAATCGGCCCCTAGGCCAGCTTCACCGAGAGAAAAGAGGGGAAATGAGCCAAAACCGGATTTGGCTAACTTATACATTCTGCCCAGGCGACTTCGCACCTGCGAAACCAAAGGCCGCTTCTGCGGCACCAAGACCGCTTCTGCGGAAAACACTGGAGGCTGGCCCCTTCGCACCTGCGGACAAAGTCCCGCTCCTGCGACATCGCAGGTGCGCAAATCCACCTCGCTCCTGCGCTCCGCTCTGCTTCTACTCTCCAAGAGGCCGTATCTGCGCCATCGCAGATGTGGAAAAAGTCTCGCACCTGCGGGCACTGCCTAGCTCTCTTAGAACCGCTTCTGCGACCCTCCTGGCCGTTTCTGTGGCCCCACACTTGCCGCCAAAACCTCGCAGGTGTGATTACACCAGATGACAGCAGCTCCAGCATTCCTCCAAGCCCAAACTCGATCTGTTTACCATCCGGAATCCACCCGAGGCCTCCAGGACCTCAACCAATTATACCAACACGTCCCAAAATGAAATACGAACCTAGTTGAAGCCTCAAACCACGTCAAACAACATCAAAACCATGAATCGCGCCTCGAATCAAACTTACAAATTTCCAAATTCTATAACTTATGCCGAAACGTATCAAATCAATCCGGAATGACCTCAAAATTTGCACACAAGTCCTAAATGACATTAAGCACCTATTCCAACTTTCGAAATCAGAATTTGACCCCGATATCAAAAAGTCCACTCCAGGTCAAACTTTCCAAAAAGAAACCTTCAAATTTCCAACTTTCGCCAAATGACCCCGAAATGACCTACGGACCTCCAAATCTACATCCGGACGCTCTCCTAAGACCAGAATTATCATACGGAGCTATTCCAAGGCTTGGAATGGACATCGATAATATTAAATACACTTCAACCCAAATTTATGAAATTTTTTCAAAATGCCAACTTTCCACAATAGGCGCCGAAATGCTCCCGGATTATTCAAAACCCGATCCGGATATACGCCCAAGTCCAAAATCATCATACAGACCTATTGGAACCTTCAAATCCTGATTCCGAGGTTGTTTACTCAAAAGTCAAACCTTAGTCAAGTTTTCCAACTTTAAGCTTCGCAATAAAAATTTTCCATCTAAGTCAGCCCCAAACTTCTTGAATCAATTCCGACCGTACGTGCAAGTCATAACACCTGAAGTGAAGCTACTCATGGCGTCAAACCACCAAACGATGCGCTAGGGCTCATAACGACCGGTTGGGTCGTTACATATGATAACTATACATGCTGGGATAACTCATTGAAGACATAACAGGTTGCTGCTCAATGTAAAATCGGATTTTACAACAATAAGCCCGTGTACGCACTCGTCACCTCGCGTACGCGGTACTCACATATCATAGAAGTGTCACAACAGTAACAAATCCTAAGGGTATTTCCCCACACAAGGTTAGGCACGCCACTTACCTCGAGCCAAGCTCAATCAATCAACAAGAATGCCTTTTCCTGAATTATCTGACTCCGAACGGTCCAAATCTAGCCAAAAATAATTACATACTATAAATAAAATTATAATAAACTAATCTAATTAATGAAATCAAGACTTTAACAAGAAATTTGAAAATTGCCCCAAAAAGTCAACCCGGGCCCACGTCTCAAAATTGGGTAAAAATCACAAAATACGAACACCCATTCAACCACGAGTTCACTCGTACCAAAATTACTCAAATCCGATACCAAAGTTTCAATCAAAACCCAAAAGTTTGGTTGAAGAACTTTTTCCACTTTTTCCAAAATTTCTCAACTCAAATCTTAAATTAGAAGGTGAAATTAATGATAGATTAGTGGGATACAATAAAAAACAAGTGAAGAATCATTATCCAATCGATTCCTCTAAAAATCCCTCAAAATCTCGTCCAAATCCGACCTCTCTATCTCAAGTTTTAATAAAAATGGCAAAACCCTCGATTCGAAATGTTTATATCTGCCCAGTGAATTCCTTCTTCGCGAACGCGGAATGTGCCTCGCATTCGTGAAGTTTCCTTTATCCCAAAACCATCTTTGCGAACACGAGAGCCCACTCGCGAACGCGGAAGCTTACACTGCCTGACCCTACGCGAACGCAGGACCCTCATCGCGAATGCGTAGGCTAAATGCCTGGAGCCCCATCTGACAGATTCTCTACGCGAACGCGAGATCCCTATCGCAAATGCATAGACCAAATACCTCACAACTTCGAGAATGCGGGACCTACATCACGGACGCGAAGAAAACAACTCCGCTGGCCTCCAGATACTTTACGCGAATGTGAGACCTCTCCCGCGAACGCGATAAAGGAAACCAACAATAGGACATCAGATTTTTCTGCAATTCCAACTAGTCCGTTAACCATCCGGAATCCACCCGAGACCCCCGGGACCTCAACTAAACCTGCCAAAAAGTACTAAAACATCACACGAACTTAGTCGAGCCTTCAAATCACATCAAACAACGCTGAAAACACGAATCACACTCCAGTTCAAGCTTCATGAACTTTGAAACTTCAAACTTCTACAACCGATGCCGAAACCTATCAAAACACGTCCAATTGACCTAAAAATTTTCATACAAGTCATAATTGACATTACAGACCTACTCCAACTTTCGGAATCGGAATCCGACCCCGATATTAAAAAGTCCACTTCCGGTCAAACTTCCCAAAAATTTAACTTTCGCTATTTCAAGCCTAATTCAGCTACAAACCTCCAATTGTCAAATCGGACCCACTCCTAAGTAAAATTCACCCAACGGACCTAACGGAACCGATAAAACTCCATTCAGGAATCGTCTTCACACAATTCCAACTATGGTCAAAATCCTTTAAGCTTCCATTTTAGGGATTAGGTGTCCCATTTCACTCCAAAACAAAAAAAAATCCTCCTAGCAAGTCACATAAGCATAAAATGATACAGGGGAAGCAGAAAATAGGGGATCGGGCTAATAACTGAAAATGACCGGCCGGGTCATTACAAGATCGAAAGGACAGTTTTCAAGTGATTTTAGAGGAAAAATGGATTATATGGATAAAGAAAAATAAAATCCAATTGTGGTTATGGAAGGGTATGTTGGCATTTCAATATATAGATATAATGCAGACACCATAATTTAGTAGATAAGAATTGGATAGATCTTATCTTGATCTCAACCTTCGAACGGATTTCATCCTAATCTCAACCGTCCGATGGATTTTATCCTTATCCCATTTTACATTTACACATTGTTTAATGTGTAGACAACTAGTAGACACAATTATTTAGTAGATAAGAATAGGATAGATTTTATCTTGATCTCACCCGTCGAATGGATTTCATCCTAATCTCAACCGTTTGATGGATTTTATCCTTATTCCTATTTTATCATTAAGAAAAAAATATATACACATTATTCAATGTGTAGACAACTAGTAGACACAATAATTTTGTAGATAAGAATAGGATAGATTTTATCTGATCTCAACCGTCGAATAGATTTCATCCTAATCTCAACTGTCCGATGGATTTTATCCTAATTCCTATTTTATATTTAAAAAAAATAATATTTACACATTATTCAATGTGTAGACAACTAGTATATATAATAATTTAGCAGATAATAATAGGACAAATTTTATCTTGATCTCAGCCATCGAATGGATTTCATCCTAATCTCAATCGTCCGATGGATTTTATCCTTATTCCTATTTTATCTTTAAAAAATATCTTTACACATTATTCAATATGTAAACAACTAGTAGACATAATAATCTAGTAGATAAGAATATGATAAATTTTAGCTTGATCTCAACCATTGAATGGATTTCATCCTAATCTCAACCATCCGATGGATTTTATTCTTATTTCTATTTTATTTTTAAAAATAAATCTCTACACAGTATTCAATGTGTAGACAACTAGTAGATAGAATAATTTAGTAGATAAGAATAGGATTGGTTTTATCTAGATCTCAACCGTTGAATGGATTTCATCCTAATCTCAACCGTCCGATAAATTTTATCCTTATTCCTATTTTATCTTAAAAAAATATCTACACATTATTCAATGTATATATAACAAGTAGATACAATAATTTGGTAGATAAGAATATGATAGATTTTATTTTGATCTCAACCGTCGAATGGATTTCATCCTAATCTCAACCGTCCGATGAATTTTATCCTTGCTCCTACTTTATCTTTACAAAAGTTATTCCATTCTATAAAAATGAACATAATTTAGGAAAATAATATTGGATTTCTGTCACGATCCCAGTTCACCCACCGTGAACATGTCGTGATGGCGCCTAGTCTCTAGAACTAGGTACGCCTAAAATGCGAAAAACAAAATAACTTGCGGAAAATAATAATTCAACTTGAACAGTTAAAAGAAAATACGGTGTATAGATGCCACTTGGCATATNCTTACTCTAAACTTCAGAATGTCCAAAACATAAGTGTTGGCGTAAGTTCAGTTGAAGTTTTGAAGATTGACAAATGAACTCAGTAATGGACCTGGTCCATCCGGAAAAACACAGTGTTTATCAACCATTGCATATGAGATGCACGTGAGGAAGATATACCGTAGAGATCAAGCAACAATATCTTCTGAACTAAATCGAAAAGATTGCAGTTGGGATAAGGAGAACAGTCTCCTTATGAGGAGAGAACACAATCCTAATCTAGGATAAGGGTTGGAGTTTGTATTGGTCAAGGACTCAAAATCGTCTAAGGATAAGCAATAGAGTCTCAATCAAACTCTAATTACTAACTCAATAAATAACTGAGTTTGTTCTCTTTTACAGGTATTGCACATACGCAGAAGTAAAACATAATTGAGAGCAAAAGAGCAAGTCTGTTTTGAAAGCAATATATGTGAGATATAAGTGTGCACTCCTGAAGCTACTTGAACGAGAGAGAAGAACCAGTTCCATTGTGTTTATTCTTATTCTAGTTCAATTGTAGTAGGAATTTCTGTTTGTACCTTTCAGCTTATTTAGAAGCAATTGTATTAGGTACTTTGAGTATTCAAGTTAGAGTTAACTTGAAAGTGTCGCAACATTTGAGGCTGTGTGCCACACTGGGATTAGAGTTAATCCTTAGGTTTACAAAGAGTTTTTGTAAATGTTGTTTTAGCTCAGTGATTTTAGTGGAAGTTTGGGAAAATCCTACTGAGTAGTAGGTCGTGGTTTTTTCACCTTTTGAGCCAGGTGTTTTCCACGTAAAAATCTCTATGTTCTTTAGTTTATGCATTTATTATTCCGCAAACTGCAATAGTTAGAACACCTAGAAGAACCAGGTTCTTCTAGAGCGAAAATTGGGTACCACACAAATCACCCCCCCTCTTGTGTGGTATTGACGTTTAGAACATCAATTGGTATCAGAGCAGGTTATCCTTGAAGAGGTTAACACCTTAGGAAAGATCAACATGAGTGCACCACCTGTGTCACGACCCATTTTTCATAATAGGTCATGATGGCGCCTAACACCATGGTCAGGCCAGCCGAATGCGGAAGTGTGATTAAGTTCTCATTTTACTTTAGCCAAAGACAGTGATACTAGAATTTTTCAATTTAAAGATAAAACTAGTAAAGACTATAAAATGCTAAAATAGCGATACAACCCCCAAAATGAATGTCTACTACAGTGTGTGCCAGGACCTGGTGTCACAAGCTACGGGCGACCAGTAGAATGTACACAAAAAAAGAATGAAACACTATCCTACTGTCTGAATCAGGATAGACAGAAATCAAAAATACAAGAAAGGACTCCTTCGGCTGCAGATCGGCATGAGAGAGAAGGCAGCTCATCGTAGAAGTCCCTAAGCGTGCTCACTGATGCGCACCAGGATGATATCCAGATCCTCCTGCCTCAAATCCTGTACAATTAAGTACAGAAGTGTAGCATGAGTACATAAACCACATGTACTCAGAAAGTATCCCGTCTAATCTCGAAGAAGTAGAGACGAGTGGTCGACTTGATACTTACTAAGATCAAGATAATATAATATAATAAAGTGAGATATACAGCATGAGGATCTCCAATAACACACGTTTAATAGAAGAGTCATATTCATGTTCTTGTCATAATTAAATTACCAGTTTTCCCTTTTTCATATCAAATGAGTAATCATATCATAACTAAATGTAAGCATATAAATCATGCACAAACATGCCGAGGTCGACGGCCCGCTCCAACAGAAAATAAATTGTGCATTGTAGAGGGTCGAGCGGCACGAACCATAGATGCATCTATTATCACCGAGGCGATCGGCCCGATCCATAATCATCAAGAAAATATCAAGAAAAGCACATAAGGCTCAATTACATACAAGGGAATTCCTACCAAGGCTCAACAACTCATACGTTCACCTTTCATTTCCTCAAGTCTCTAGCAAATCAAAATGATCATATTGGCAATTTAAAATAAGAGATATTCCCCAATTAGACATGACGTGGGTCCTAAACTACCCGAACAATTATCATATAGTAACTACGCACGGACTCTCGTCACCTAGTACGTACGTAGCCCCCGCATTTAGCAACAATTACTCATTTAAAATTCTATGGGGACAATTCCCCCTTACAAGGTTAGAAAGGAGACTCACCTCGCTCCAAAGTGCACTCCCAATGTCCAAGAACGAGCCCAAGTCCTTAATTCGAAGCCGGACAATCCCAAACTAATCAAACGAAGTAAGAACTAGTAAATAAAGGCTTACAAGGTTGAATTCTAGCCATTTAAGCAATTTCCTAACCATTAACACAAGTTTCCTAAATTCCGACCCCGGGCCCACGTGCCCGGATTCTGAGATTTTTCGAAGGAAGTTGTTCTCTATTACCTAAGGATCACAAATATATGATTTCTAGTTCACTACATGGCAAATTATGTGATAAAACCTTAGTTTTCATTAAACCCTAGGTCTAGCCCAAATCCCTTGATTTTACCTAATTTTTTAGTGTTAAATCTACCTAATGTTTATGTATTTGAACAAAAAATGAGTGGGGATTACTTACCTTGCAATGTTATGTTGAAACCTCCTCTTTGGAATCACCAAAATCGCCTAAGTGTTGAGAGTAATGTGGAAGAAATGAGTTTGGGTTCGTATTAATAAACCCTTCTGCCCCCAGTGATTTCCGCTTCTGCGGACATAAGCCGCTTTTGCGGAAATGGGCAAGGGGGCCTGGGCCGCTTCTGCGGTCATAACCTCGCTTCCGCGAGGCCGCTTAAGCGGAAAGCCCACCGCTTCTGCGGTTCTGGGCCTGGGCGGATGGACCGCTTCTGCGGTCAGGGGTCCGCTCCTGCGGTTTTCCCTGGGCCTGGCCCCTTCCGCTTCTGCGATAAAACGATCGCTTCTGCGGTCCAAGAGCCGCAGAAGCGGTTATGACAGAAGCAGCAGATAAGGTTTTTCATAAGTTTTCAACTTATTCGAACCTCGACCATTTGACGCTCGAGGCTCCCGAGCCCCGCCCGAACATACCGACAAGTCTGAAATCACGAGGCGGACCTACTCGAGCCCTCGAAACGCTTAAAACAACGCTAAATCAGGGAATCAACCCCAAAACCAAATGATTCAAATCATTGAACCTTCAAGTTCTAAATTTCCTCCTAACGGGTCAAAACGCCCTTAAACCACACGGATTGACACCAAATTTTACAGGTAAGTCTTAACTGATATTTCGGACTTGTACCAAGTTTCGGAATCGAAATTCGAACCCGATACCTAGGAAAACAATAATTTCTTAGTTTATTTAAATCTTAGAAACTTAAACTTTACAATTTCATATAAAATTTCATTACTCGGGCTAGGGACCTCGGAATTCGATTCCGGGCATACGCCCAGGTCCCATATTTCCCCACGGACCCTCAGAAATTGTCAAATCACGATTCCGGGTCCGTTTCCCCAAAATGTTGACCGAAGTCAAACTTGGCCTTTTTAAAAAAACTTAAAGAAGCAACTAGGCTTATTCTTTCTCAAAACTCTTCTAACTTCCGAACCACCCGTCCCCGCAAGTCATAAATTAGCTAAAGCAAGTGCGGAAAGTATTATTTAAGGGAACGGGGTTCGAAAATGCAAAACGACCAGTCGGGTCGTTACAACCTGGAAACTGGGAAGGGCAATCCACTGCTAGGCCTCCACTTTTCAATGGTCTCTATTACTCCTAGTGGAAGAACAGAATGAGAGACCACATCATGGGAGAAGACTATGAGCTCTGGGACATCATCACTGATGGTCCTCTAGCTACAACAAAGAAAACTGCTGAAGGATTCGATGTTCCAAAGACAAGAGCTGATTGCACTGCTGAAGACTTAAAGAAGCGGGAAAAGAATGCTTAGGCCAAGAAGTGGCTAGTATGTGGACTTGGTCCAGATGAGTACAACAGGATCCAAAGCTGTACCACTGCCAAGGAAATTTGGGACACCTTACAAGTGGCCCATGAAGGAACACCTCAAGTGAAGAGGTCAAGAGGAACACTGCTATATTCTCAATATGAGAATTTTACTATGAAGGATGGAGAAACCATCCAAGAGATGTATACCAGGTTCACTACACTGATAAATGAACTTGAGTCTCTTGGAAGGTTTATCCTGGAAGAAGACAAGGTTGAGAAGATCTTAACTAGAGTTCTGCCAATTTCCTGGGAAAGCAAAATCACAGCCATTCAGGAATCCAAGAATATTGCTACCCTAAAATTGGATGAACTGATTGGAAATCTGACTGCCTATGAATTGAGAAGGCAGACTATGAAGATGGATGCTCCAAAGAAAGAAAGAAGTCTGGCTCTTAGAATCTCAGAAGGATCAGATCTTGAAGATGATGAGATGGCTATGATAACCAGGGATTTCAAAAAGTATCTATGAGTAGAAAGGGTCCT
>NW_017674592.1:59475-77385 GCF_001879085.1 Nicotiana attenuata
ATTTACTAAAAAGTATCTTATGAGAGGAAAGGGTCCTTCAAGAGGAATAACCTCCAACAAATCTCGGGCTCCTGAGAAGCAGACTAATGATGGTTGCTATAAGTGTGGTAAGACAGACCACATGATCAAGAATTGCCCTCAATGGGAGATTGAGTGGAAGAAAGAAAGAGCTGAACGGAGAAACAGGAAGAAGGAACAAGTCCAACCAAAAAGGAACAAAGGTTCAACTAAAGCTATGGTTGCTGCATGGGGAGAAACCTCAGATGAGGGCTCAGAAGATGAAGCTGAAGATGAGAAAGCTCTCATGGCCATCAGAGAATCAGAGGATGAACAGGAGGTAAGTATCCTACATCTTAAAGAAAAGATTAAATTTTGTCTAAAGAAAGGTTGGTTGAGCTATTATTGGACTTCATTGATGAGTCTGAAATAATAAACAGTGAGAAGGATGTTCTGTCTAGGGAATGTGTTATCCTAGAAGCAAAATGCAAAAGGATAGAGTCTAGGGCTGATGAGAGTGACAACACAAATGCTGAGTTGAAGAACCAGGTTCATGAACTTGAAAATAATGTCATAGAACTCAGATCTGAAAATATTAAACTGAAATTAGGGACAGGAAAGAAAATGGTTGATCAATCATTTCTCACACTAGAAGAAAATCTAGGAAAAATGAAAGATGAACTATATAAGAAAGATGAATTGATTAAGGCCCTAAAGGAAGATTTAGGAAAGGTAAAGCATGAACTAGACAGAACATGCAAATGGAACAAGGCTTCTGATGCACTCTCCTGGCTGCAAGAACATCAAAGCAGCAACAAGAGAGGACTTGGGTTTGGGACACAAGCTCCAAAATGGGATCCCAAAAACAAGTACCTCACACTTCCTGAAAATAAGATCTGCACACACTGTGGAAAGACTGGCCATTACAAAAATGAATGCAATGCAAAAGAAAAGGCCAGTCAAAAGAACAAAGCCTTTGTTCAAGAAAAACACAAACTGCCTGGTTGGGCAAAGAAAAATTTAATTCATCCTTTTGCCCATAGAAAGGGACCCAAACTAGTTTGGGTTCCTAAGACTAACCCATGATTTCATTTTGCAGGTCCAAGTGAAGGGGAGTAGCCAAATATGGTACATGGATAGTGGCTGCTCAAAACATATGACTGGGAACAAGGACCAGTTCCTTTCACTTGAGAACCTAAAAGGAGGTAATGTCTCCTTTGGAAATGGAAAGAAAGGTGAGATCATTGGGGTTGGAAAGGTAGGAAAGACAGACTCTCATTCCATCGAGAATGTCTATTTGATAGATGGCTTGAAATATAGCCTGATAAGTGTGTCACAACTATGTGACAGAGGTAATCTTGTAGCTTTCAACTCTACCAAATGCTTTGTGATTAACCTTACTACTGACAAGATTGTTTTGCAGGGAAAGAGAGTTAACAATATTTACATTGTAGATTTGTCAACTCTCTCTGAAAATGAACTCGCTTGCCTAAGTGTGTTAATTAATGATCCCCTCCTTTGGCACAAAAGACTTGGTCATGCCAGTCTAAATCAATTGAACAAATTAGTCTCCAAAGACTTGGTGATAGGGTTACCTAATATCAAGTTTAAGGAAGACAAAGTTTGTGAGGCATGTGCAAGGGGGAAGCAGGTAAGGTCATCCTTCAAATCCAAGAAAATGGTAAGTACGTCCAAAACGTTGGAACTGGTTCATATGGATCTCTGCGGTCCAATGAGAACCATGAGCAGAGGTGGAAAGAGATATGTAATGGTGCTTGTTGATGATTACTCTAGATTTACCTGGGTGCTATTTCTAACCTCTAAAGATGAAGCATTTGAAATGTTCACTGCTTTTGTTATAAAAACTCAGAAACAGTTAGGAAATCAACTTGCATCCATTAGGTCTGATCATGGAACTGAATTTGAAAATGCAAAGTTTGGTGAATTTTGTGATGAAAATGGAATAGATCATGAGTTCTCTGCTCCTAGGACCCCTCAGCAAAATGGGGTAGTTGAAAGGAAGAACAGGACCCTTGAGGATATGGCAAGGACCATGCTTCTTTCTAGTAAACTACCTCACAGCTTCTGGGCAGAGGCTATAAACACAGCATGCTACATAATCAATAGATGCATGACTAGACCTCTTGTAGAGAAAACTCCCTATGAGTTACTTAAAGGGAGAAAACCAAACATATCCCATCTTAGGGCTTTTGGTTGCAAGTGCTATGTGCACAATAATGGCAAAGAATCCCTAGGTAAGTTTGATCCCAGAAGTGATGAGGGAGTATTTTTGGGATATTCTTCACATAGCAAAGCATATAAAGTGTTTAATAAAAGAACTCTGTGTGTAGAAGAAAGTGTACATGTTGTATTTGATTAATCTAACATTCTTTCTGAGAGACACGAACATGAAGATGAAGCCATTGGACTGGTGAAACAATTGACTGAAGCCACAGCACAAGTCAAAGTGGCATCAAAGGAAGGAACAGGTGATGGAACAGGTCCTTCAAATCAGGGCAACCTGACAGGGGGAACTAATCTGAGAGAAATTGATCAAAACTCTCTGAAGGAACATGTTCCTCAGCAACAGAACAATAAAGAAGCATCTAGCAGGAACCAGCTGGCAGGGAAATCTTACAAGTACCTGAGCTCTCATCCCATTAAGAACATCATCAATGATCCAACATCTGGAGTCAAAACTAGATCTCAACTGAAGAATCTGTGTGCATTTGATGCTTTTCTGTCCATCATTGAACCCAAAAATGTTGTTGAGGCTTTGCAGGATGCAGATTGGGTCAATGCTATGCAGGATGAACTCAATCAATTTGAGAGAAGTCAAGTCTGGCACCTAGTTCCAAGACCCAAGGACAGATCAATCATTGGCACAAAATGGGTCTTCAGGAACAAACTAGATGAAGATGGAACGGTTACAAGAAACAAGGCAAGGCTGGTGGTTCAAGGCTACAGTCAAGAGGAAGGTATTGACTATGATGAGACCTTTGCTCCAGTTGCTAGACTTGAAGCAATTAGACTCCTCATAGCCTTTGCAGCACATATGGAATTCACTCTTCATCAGATGGATGTCAAAAGTGCCTTCCTAAATGGCTACCTCAAGGAAGAAGTGTTTGTGAAACAACCTCCAGGATTTGAAAGCAAGGAGTGTCCCGAACATGTGTACAAGCTAGATAAGGCTCTATACGGTCTCAAACAGGCCCCAAGAGCTTGGTATGAAAGATTGTCAAAATTTCTACTGGAGCATGGGTACAAAAGAGGTAAAATTGACAGCACTTTGTTCCTAAGGGAAAAAGGTAAAGATCTTCTTGTTGTACAAATATATGTTGATGACATAATATTTGGGGCCACTACAGAAAGGTTGAGTAAAGACTTTGCAAAACTAATGGGAAGTGAATTTGAAATGAGTATGATGGGTGAACTCAACTTCTTCTTAGGCTTGCAGATCAAACAAAGTCCAGATGGAACTATGATCCATCAGCAGAAGTACACAAAAGAACTAATCAAAAAGTTTAAAATGGAAGAATCCAAAGAAATAGATACACCTATTGCTACTGCCACTAAGTTAGATATTGATGAACCTGGTTCATCAGTTGATCAGAAGCAGTATAGGGGTATGATTGGTTCACTTCTGTATCTTACTGCCAGCAGATCTGACATTGTTTTCAGTGTAGGGCTTTATGCTCGTTTCCAGGCAAATCCAAAGGAGTCACACTTGACAACTGTCAAAAGGATATTGAGATATTTAAAAGGCACCACTGATTTGTGTCTTTGGTATCCCAAAGGTAGTAATTTTGACTTAATTGGATACGCTGATGCTGATTATGTAGGTTTTCTAGTGGATAGGAAGAGCACCTCAGGTATGGCACACTTCCTGGGTTCTTGTCTTGTATTATGGGCTACCAAAAAATCAGAATTCAGTAGCTCTCTCTACTGCTGAAGCTGAATATATTGCTGCTGCTTCAAGTTGTGCTCAATTGCTGTGGATTAAGCAACAACTGGTAGACTTTGGAATTGAAGTGGGGTGCATACCAATATTCTGTGATAACACTAGTGCTATAAGTATGACAAAGAATCTTGTTCATCATAAAAGGACTAAGCACATAGATGTTAGGCACCACTTCTTAAGAGATAACTATGAGAAAGGGTTAATCTCCATAGAATTTTGTGCTACTGATAAGCAAATAGCTGACATCTTCACTAAGGCATTAAGTAGAGAAAACTTTGAAAGGAACAGGTTGGAATTAGGGATGATTAATATCACCTAAAAGGTCCAGTTCAGAATGCACAATGAATATAAAAAAATGAAAAAAAATGAAAAAAAAAATTTGGTTAGGAGTTCTTAATTCATGTAAATATCTAGACTAATTCTTACTCAGTCTCATACTTTAACTAGTATACTCATGTGACATGTGTTTATATGACTCATTGATCTCTTACAAAGTTTTCTATTCTGACATTTGAGGCATAATCAAGAGAAGTTCTACTTGAAGAACCTGGTTCATCAATATATGCTTATGAGAAAGTTCAGGTATGTTTCTATACTTTGCACAATTAGAAAGATGAAATTATCAATCATGAGCAGAAGCCCTTGTTACACCAAACGTCCAGAAAATTTTATCCGTTGAGCAATTGAACCAGTTTCATTAAACTAGGAGTCTAACTATAATGGATCTCTTCCCTAAAATCTAGCGATTTTCATTAATCACTTAGGAGACCAGAACTCTAACTTGATTAGACTCCTACTTGACCTCTGAAAAGGCTGCCATTACTGCCCTAATCATGACCTCTCTTTAAAAACCCACCAAATCACTCATAACCGTCACTCTAATTCTAAAATTTTTGATCATCTGCCTTCTTCTCCAAAAATCCCCAAAATCCTGAGAAATTCTCCGTCATGACTAATCCCCAAGACAACCTCGGAACTCCCCCACCAGTCTCCCCCAACACCTCATCTTCAACTCCTCCTAGTGGACCCCCAAAACCCAGATTTCGTCGTCAGAAAATGTTAGCCAGAAAAACAGTTGCATATGGTTCTTTGAGGAAAGTCTTGAACGAAAAACTACAGGCTAGTCAAAGGAAGGAAGTTACAACCAAAGAATGCGACTCAAGCTCTGAATCTGAGAAATTTATCTCTGCCGGTGAAAGAGAAGAACCTGGGTCTTCTGACACTGACAAGAGTCAAGAAACCCCAGGAGAGGTAAACACTTGCTTATTGTTTTCTGATGTATTAGAAAGCGAGGATAATAGGTTTGATCTGGTAAAGACTGCTAAAAATGTTGAAGGGGCTGAATCTATTAAAATAAGAAAGAAAAAGAAAGGGAAAGTTTTAGCTATATGTGGTACTGGAGAAGAGGGAGGCATGAAGTCAGGGGGAAATGGGTCAGGTGAAGCTGCTGAGGGTCTGATAAATTTGAGTGAACAACCAGATGAACCTGGTTCATCTGTGGAGGAGACTTTGGCAGATATGCTAAAGAAAGTTGAAGCCAATCATGATCCAAAGAAACGCAAGGCCTCATCACAAAGGACCCCTATTGCGTCCAAACCAACTAAGAAGAGCAAAGTTTCATCACCTAAGTCTGCTGCACCTAGGGGTAGAGCCATAAGAAGTAGGGTGAGGCAAAGTGAGCAGAACTGCAAAAGGCACTAGAGGAGAGTAAGAAAAAGAAGAAAGAAAAGGGAAAAGCAAAAATGGTTGAAAGTTCTGAGGCTGCTGTAGAAGAGGAAGAGGAAGAGATGGAACTGGTCCATCAAGAGAGAAGTACGACTGTAGAAGTTCCCACTGCCAAATCAAAGAGAACCAGGTCTTCTGCAAAGAAGCCCTCCAAGTCTGTACCTGCTGAATCCTCTCTAGCTAAAAGAACTAGGTCAGCTGCAAAGGGAAAACAAGTGCAAGTTGAGGAAGAAGAAGATGAAGAGTGGAGTGAAGAAGAAGGAGAAGAAGAGTTAGAACAGGAACAAGATAGGTTTGTCAATTTTGGCAAACGAAAAATTCTGAAAGGTAGATTGCTCAAAGACCTGGAGGAGCCAGGCATGGTAAGATTTTTGACTTCACTGGAGGCACAAGGATGGAAGGACATGGTCCTTCAGATGGATGGAAGATTGGCCAGAAAAGAACTTATTGAATTCATGGCTAATGGGACTGTGCAGAATGGGCTGGCAACCAGTATAATGAAGGGGGTGAAGGTGAAATTTGATGCACCTAAGTTGGGTAGAATCCTGAACATTCCAAGTGAGGGCTATGATGATTACACAATGCAAAAATGGCCTTGCCTGTATGGTCTGCCTACTGAACTTCAAATCACTAGGAACTTCTGTGACACTACAGATGCTGAGGAGGTTCCTGAAGCAAGGGCTGTTCAAAAGAGTGAGATGAGGCCAGAGCATAAAGTGCTCTTTGAATTTGTAAACAAATGCCGCTGCCTAGACAGGAAAGGAGGCACACAACAAACTACATGGACCTGGTCCTCATGCAGTGCTTGGTGGAAGGAAAGCAGATCAACTGGCCTGCTTTCATTGTTAAGTTGCTAGACAGGGTTCTCAATGGTTCAAAGGCTCATGCCATCCCTTATGGGTTTATTCTGACAGCTGTGCTGGACAAGCTGAAGGTTCCCTTGAAGAAATGGGAGATGGCTTCCAGCAAAGAGCATTTTGGCATCAAGACTCTTCAGGCCTGTGATTATATCCTCAATGTAGGCCCTAATGAACCTGGTTCATCAGTGAAGACTCCAGTAAATAGCAAGGTCAGAGCTTTAGTTCAGGAGGTAGGGACAAAGGATGCTGAGATTGCAAGGCTTTAAGCTCGAGTTGTTGAACTGGAAGAAGAGAGGAATGGGTTAAGAGCTGAACTTGCAAAGGAAAAAGAAAAGAGTGAAGGAATGCTCCAAACCATGCTTAATCTGCTACAAGCCCAATCCTCTAGCTCCTCAAAGCCTTAGGTTTCCTTGTCCTGTTCTAAACCAGTCTAGAAAACCCCCTAGTGACCCAAATTCGGGACTTTCTTTTGTTTTTTCTCATGGTTGGTAGTTTTTGTTCTTTCTTTTTGTGGACTGTTATGTAGAAGCACTGCTTATCAATGACAATGTGCATTTTTCTTGCTTTATGTTAATTCAAATCTTTATAGTTATTTTTTTGTCAAGATGATTTTTGATTAACTAAAGCATGCTTTCGCTTGCAGTTGCCCCAGTGGCCATGGGTACTAATTAATAATCTGGGATTCACATTATTTATGCAACTTTTTGATGATGCCAAAAGGGGGAAGATATTGTGCTTAAACTCTATTATCTGAACAGTGATGTTTATGACCTAATTAAACCTGGCCCTTAATGATAAGTTAAAATTTTAAGTGTTGATATTTCAGCTGAGTTCTGCAGGTTCTCTGATCAGTAAAAGCACAGAGTTTGTCATCATCAAAAAGGGGGAATTTGTTGGCCCAAGTTCAGCTGAAGTTTTGAAGATTGACAAATGAACTCAGTAATGGACCTGGTCCATCTGGTGAAAAACAGTGTTTATCAACCATTGCATATGAGATGCACGTGAGGAAGATATACCGTAGAGATCAAGCAACAATATCTTCTGAACTAAATCGAAAAGATTGCAGTTGGGATAAGGAGAACGGTCTCCTTATGAGGAGAGAACACAATCCTAATCTAGGATAAGGGTTGGAGTTTGTATTGGTCAAGGACTCAAAATCGTCTAAGGATAAGCAATAGAGTCTCAATCAAACTCTAAATTACTAACTCAATAAATAACTGAGTTTGTTCTCTTTTACAGGTATTGCACATATGCAGAAGTAAAACATAATTGAGAGCAAAAGAGCAAGTCTGTTTTGAAAGCAATATATGTGAGATATAAGTGTGCACTCCTGAAGCTACTTGAATGAGAGAGAAGAACCAGTTCCATTGTGTTTATTCTAATTCTAGTTCAATTATAGTAGGAATTTCTGTTTGTATCTTTCAGCTTATTTAGAAGCAATTGTATTAGGTACTTTGAGTATTCAAGTTAGAGTTAATTTGAAAGTGTCGCAACAGTTGAGGCTGTGTGCCACACTGGGATTAGAGTTAATCCTTAGGTTTACAAAGAGTTTTTGTAAATTCTATTTTGGCTCAGTGATTTCAGTGGAAGTTTGGAAAAATCCTACTGAGTAGTAGGTCGTGGTTTTTTCACCTTTTGAGCCAGGTGTTTTCCACGTAAAAATCTCTGTGTTCTTTAGTTTATGCATTTATTATTCCGCAAACTGCAATAGTTAGAACACCTAGAAGAACCAGGTTCTTCTAGAGCGAAAATTGGGTACCACACAAATCACCCCCCTCTTGTGTGGTATTGACGTTTAGAACATCATTTCATGTTTTAGGTTTTATAAAATGAGTGTATACATGGTATGACTATTTAAAAACTTTGGCAAGTATTCTGACATATGACAAAATACTTTAATTGTGTTTTTTAAGTAGTCCTGCTATCTCTCTAAGATATTGGTAATAAATTTCTTGCAGCAGTGTGTATCTTAAATGTCCATTTGAAAGCATGCCCATAAGGTAGGAAGACATGTATGTTGGTAAAAATATTTTGTATTTAAGACTTGTATCAGGTATAGGAAGTTTGGTTTGCTGTGTCTACTATAATACTAGATGTATTTTATATAAGTTGGTACAAGAAACTACATCCACAAGACTCTTGTTTGGTTTGCTCAAATAATAATAGAAAATAGCTTTAGCTTCTTTTCTTGTTGTCTGTTAAAAGGGTTTGACTTGTTTAGGAGATATAAGTTGATAATAGTATTTAAGCACCTGAGATTCATTATTCTTTTAAGTCATGAAGTTGAATATAATCATGTACACATGTTTAGATTTTGTAGCTAGTATCGTTGTTTGCTTAAAATTTATGCCAAATGGGGTAGTATTATTTCAAAGAATCAAGAACCTTTTGAATTTGAATGTATAGCTTTCAGACAGGTCAAATAACTATTTTAACATAGATTAAATCTTCTGTCCATATGTTTAGTAGCTCCGCTTTAGGAGTTCATTGAAAATTGCAAGCTTCTGTTAGCTGTTCTTTTTAAAAATATTGCGCACAGTCCTTTTCATACCTCTGGACCGGGTTATCTGTATTTTATCATACAGTTAAATATGAAACTGACTCCACTAATTTTTATTCTCATATCTTCTTTTGTTCACATGTACCCTTTGGAGCAACCTTGAGTCTCAATGCGAGACTCGTTGTCGCCATGAAGTCATCACCGCTGCACTTCCTATGCAATATTTCTCTTTCGTAGACCTGATTATTCGTGTTGGGTAGAGACAAGAAAAATGCCAAAGTTAATTTTGGCCATCCCTAGAAATGGGATGGATTATCATTGTTATTCGGCTTTTTATTTTCTATTAACTGCTTTCTTATTACATATATTTTATTTACAATTATTCTTAATTAGTTCTTGCATGAACATGTAAGGGTAATGGATATAGTTAAAAATTAGACTGGTAATTCTATTAATGCCTAGTTGTCAAATAGTTCTAATGAAATTAGTTCCATTGAATAATGGTTAAATCAATATGGGCTGGTCCTACTAAGCACTTTGCTTATAATACTTAATCTGGCTATCTTTTAAACCAATATCATGCTTTGTTTATCTATTATATCTTTTTAACGAATAAAAAATGCATTTGCATTCTTAACTTTTCTTAATTTCAAGCTTCGACTTCTACGATTTCTTAACTAAATCCTTTTCCCATTTTGGTCCAGTGTCCTTTTGGAGTTAAAATCTCAAAATCAAAATTTGAGTCTTCAAAAAAGACATACAACATTTTGGTGAAATATTTTAACTATTGTAGTCTAATGGTCTTACAAAACTTTAGTTAGATCACACTAAGTCCGAAGGTAACCGCATCTCATGCGGATCTTGAGGGGTGCCTCACACCTTCCCTTTAAGTTAATTTGAACCCTTACCTTAGAATCTCACAGATTTAGTAGACTTTAATGAAGTTTAACTTTACTTATTTAGTTAAAATCGGTGTCCTAATTCACCTTTAAAATAATTAGGTGGCGACTCTTTAATTAGTAATTAATTCAATAATCACCAATATGTTATACTCTAATTTGAACAAGTTAAAATGGGGTATAACAGATGCAGGGTCGGGTTGTGTACCCAATGTTGATGGGCTTCGGGACTTGATTCTAGAGGAGGCCCATAGTTCGCGGTATTCCATCCATCCGGGTGTCGCGAAGATGTATCAGGATTTGAGACAGCACTATTGGTGGAGGTCGATGAAGAAGGATATAGTTGGGTTTGTAGCTCGGTGCCTCAATTGTCAGCAGGTAAAGTATGAGCACTAGAGGCCGGGTGGATTGCTTTAGCAGATAGAGATTCCGGAGTGGAAGTGGAAGCGGATCACCATGGACTTCGTAGTTGCGCTCCCACGGACTTTGAGGAAGTTCGATGCCATTTAGGTGATTGTGGATCGACTAACCAAGTCCGCGTATTTCATTCCTATGTGTACCACCTATTCTTCGGAGCGGTTAGCGGAGATTTATATCCGGGAGATTGTCTGTCTTCACGGTATTCCAGTTTCCATTATTTCAGATAGAGGTACTTAGTTCACATCACGGTTCTAGAGGGTCGTACAGCATGAGTTGGGCACTCGGGTAGAGTTGAGCACAACATTTAACCCCTAGACAGACGGACAGTCCGAGCGCACTATCCAGATTCTTGAGGATATGCTCCGTGCCTGTGTAATGGAGTTTGGAGGTTCTTGGGATCAGTTCTTGCCACTGGCTGAGTTTGCTTACAACAACAACTATCAGTCCAACATTTGGATGGCACCGTATGGGGCCTTGTATGGTAGGCGGTGTAGATCCCCGGTGGGTTGGTTCGAGCCGGGCGAGGCTAGATTATTAGGCACAGACTTGGTACAGGATGCTTTGGAGAAGGCTAAGGTGATTCGGGATAGGCTCCATATAGCCTAGTCCAGACAGAAGAGTTATGCGGACCGGAAGGTTCGTGATGTTTCCTATATGGTTGGAGAGCGGGTCTTGCTACGGGTTTCGCCTATGAAAGGCGTTATGAGATTTGGGAAGAAAGGGAAATTGAGTCCGAACTTTATTGAGCCTTTTGAGATATTGCGGCGTGTTGGGGAGGTTGCTTATGAGCTTGCATTACCTCCCAGCTTGGCAGGAGACAGGGGATCTCCCGAAATACCACATCCGTAGTCCCAAATGTAAATACTCAGTACTGGGGGAATCTACCGGGTGCAGTTCCGTAGTTCCAATGTAAATGTGCAGGGGGATCTAAATAAACAGGCAAGGGGGATCTCCCGGGATATCGCCCGTAGTCCCAAAGTGAACACACAGCAACAACACGAAGAATGTTCAATTCAATCAAATTTATACCAAGGTAAAACAGGTATTTCTAGCCTAGCATGCTACACAGAATTCAAATAAGCAGTTTGAGAAAGTAAAACAATTGAGTCATTTAGACATGCTTTCCTAAGCTAACAGTAGGCTTAAATTTCATGTAGTGTAAACAGGTAAGAAATACACAATTATAGTTACTTAATGAAAACCGAATTTTCAACAATTAGCACATGTACGCACTCGTCACCTCACGTACAAGTCATTTCATATATCAACAATACCAAATCCTAAGGGGAGTTCCGCCCCTACCCCCCCCCCTCCCCCCACAAGGTTAGGCAAGCCACTTATCTCGAAGCAGCTCAATCAACTCAATACGACGTTCTTGCCACGAGTATCCGACTCCAAATGGCCCAAATCTATTCAAAGTAATTTCATAATGTAAATATAACTTCAAGTAACTAATTCAACTAATTAATTCGAAGCTAAATTAGGAAAATCGCCCAAAAAGCCTCTCGGGCCCACGTCTCGGAATCGGGTAAAATTTACATGTTCGGAATCCTCACACTCTCACGAGTTCATATATACAAAAATTACTCCAATCTGACATCAAAATCTTGATCAAAACTCCAGAATTAGGCCTAAGAACTTTTCCAATTTTTCTCCAAATTTTCACCCTAAATTCAAATTTAAAGGATGAATTTAAGCATAGATTCGTGAAAATTAATCAAAACCGAGTAAGAATTACTTACCCAAAACACCCAGGTGAAATTCTCTCCCAAAATCGCCAATCCTGAGCTCCCAAATCAATTTCTAAGGTTTTGAGAGTTAACCCTCGATTCTGCCCCTTTCTCTGACCAGTGGAACCGCTTTTGTGGCCATGGGACCGCACCTGCGATCCCGCTTCTACGACAAACGGACCGCACCTGCGACTTTTCATTAAAGTCCAGCTTCCGCACCTGCGACCTCTTATCCGCAGATGCGATGCCGCTTCTGCGGTAACTGAATCGCACCTGCGACCACCCCCAAATTGCCTCAGACCGCACCTTCGGTCTTCCAAATGCTTCTGCAGTGCCGCACCTGCGGTCCCATACACGCAGGTGCGGTTATGACAGGTTCAGCCAATTTCAGATTTCTCCTAAGTCCAATTTAACTTCCGTTAAGCACCTGAAACTCACCCGAGGCCCCCGGGACCTCAACCAAACAAGCCAACCAGTCCTAAAACATCATACGAACTTACTCCAATCCTTGAATCACATCAAACAACGCTAAAACCACAAATCACTCTCCAATCCAAGCCTAAGGATTTCCATGAGTTCAAATTTCCGCTTTCGATCAAAAAGCCTATCAAACCTAGTCTGAATTACCTAAAGTTTTGCACACACGTCCCAAATGACACAACGGACCTACTCCAACTTTCGAAATTCCATTCCGACTCCAATATCAAAATCTCACTATTGAACCGGAAACTTCAAAAATTCGACTTTTGCATTTCAAGTCTAATCAAGCTACGGACCTCCAAAACACAATCCGAACACGCCCCTAAGCCTGAAATCACCCAACGGAGCTAACAGAACCAACTGAATTCTATTCCGAGGCCATCTTCACACTGCTCTGACTACGGTCCAAATTTTGAAGCTTAATCTCTCATTTAGGGACTAAGTGCCCCAAAACAGTGCTAAACACAAAACGAATCCTCCCGGCAACTCACAATAGAAGAAATAAGCACAGGGAAAGCAGTTAATAGGGGATCGGGGCGTTAATTCTTAAAATGACCGTCCGGGTCGTTACATCCTCCCCCTCTTAAAACATTCGTTCGTCCTCGAACGAGCATAGAGATATACTTGAAGTAGTGAAAAGATGAGGGTAACGGCTGCGCATATCCTGCTCGGTCTCCCAAGTCGCCTCCCCGACTGGCTGATCCTGCCACTGAACCTTTACTGATGCAATGTTCTTTGACCTCAGCTTTCGAACCTGCCTGTCCAATATCGCTACTGGCTCCTCAACATAATATAGATCCTTGTCCAATTGGACTGAACTGAAATCCAACACGTGCGATGGATCACCGTGATACCTCTGGACGACACCTGGGAGATCCACTGGATATTTATATTGGGGACTACAGGACTGTATCCTAGCATATCCCCGGTTGTTATCTCTGTGTTGAGCTGTATTCCTTCAGTGATTATTTTGTCTCTGTTGCAGTTGTTGCTACTCTTATTACCCCGTGTTACTTTAATACTGCTTCTTTTCCTTACATATTATTGTATATGACCGGTAGGGCCATGACCTTCCTCGTTACTACTCGACCGAGGTTAGACTTGGCACTTACTGGGTACCGTGTGGTGTACTCATGCCCTTTCCTGCACATATTTTTTGTGTGCATATCCAGGTACTTCGACTCAGCCCTACTATCCTTGAGGCGAGGCGATTCTCCAGAGACTTCGAGGTATATCTGCCGCGTCCGCAGATCGAGGAGTTCCTTTCCACTCTCTCTTGTAGTGATAGCCCTTCTATCTTTTCTTTTGATTTAGACATTCTGGAGTTAGAGCATTTTGTCGTATTCATAGCTTGTGATTCATGGGATTCCGATTTTTGGGTGTTTGTTCGGTTTTGAGATCTTGTAGTGTACATGCCGAGCGGCATCTTAAACACTTTTTATTTGTTATCTTCGGTTTTATTAGTTTTCCACATTTGTTTCTTCTTCCGAAATTGTTAGGCTTACCTAGTCGTAGGGACTAGGTGCCGTCACGACATGTTCACGGAGGGCAAACTTGGGTCGTGACACTTTCACAACTAACACACGTTTCTTTATGTTAAGGAGGCTTAATTCCTCCGTCATCCCCTCGAACGTCAAGGGCATTGCTTTTGCACATCCTAGAGCCTTAACTAGAATACCTTCACTAACGCGAACCTTCGCGACGGACTAGGAAGAATTCCTGGACTCCCCTTATCTTCGAAATATTTCAACCATGTGCCTCTCTACATGTGCTGGCAAAGGATTTTGGTTAATGTTTAGCGTATTCGGGCTCTGTACGACAATTTGATTTGTACAAGAAGCTCTCGGATTGCTCTCTTCAAGTGCCAAGGCTTCTGTGTGTCGTACACCGGGGAGAGACGATTTGGGACGATGTGGCTCCATATTCCTTGCATGTTCCTTGAAGACCGGCTTTTCACTTTTCTAAACATCTCATCTTGCTCCACAATCTTAGCGGGTTTTTCAATTTCAATGGGAGGCTTATAATGAGGTGTGCAACAGTATGGATCCGGGGCCCTGAAAGTTAGTTCTGGAGCATAGTATTGGGCATCAGGAACTTTGAATACTGTTCCACTAGAAGATAGAGGGATGGTGGCATGTGGAGGAACTGCAAAAATGGGAGTAATTGATGGTGCGGGATATGAGGCTGTATTGGCTGGTGGAGCATGAAAAGGTTAGGTTGAGGTGCCAGGATTGTTTTGGCAAGGGATAAAGCTTGGTGCATGTTGTGGGGAGAGAACAACAACAGTGGGAATCAGGGATTGTGATAGTAATGGGATGGAAGCAAAAAATTTAGTGTAGTTATTGGGGAATGAGGGTGGAGGATGCTCATTAATCCAATCATGGTACATCTCTATTATCTGTTGTTTCAACCTTCGGGCCTCTTCTTTCAACTCAGATTCTGACTCCACAATCCCCTTTGACAGATCAACAACACCTGTGTCTAATTCCTTACTAGTCATGGCTGCCTTACTCTTTGACCTAGCGTGTATAGATGACTTGCCAAAATGCCACAAACTAACCACCTTCTTGATGTTCGTAATAAGGATAGCGAAGAGGAGCAAAACAAAGCCAACATGTTAGCGGTAGGGCATTTATCAGGTAATAATATCACATTATGTGCAATGCACCTATCATCAATAAACGGTTCTAGAATGACTTTGAGGGTCGCAAGGTCATATGGAATCATACCAATTTTACTCTCCTTGCCCCTTTCCTATTTATTTTCCGCTTTAACACCCCTTGGTTTTCTCATTTTCTTTCCTCTCTTTTTTTCCTTTTCTAGCACTTCTTGGCTTGCTCATCTTCGTCCCTCTATTTTTCTTTCTGATTATCACTCTTTTCCTCTCTCTCATTTCTCACATCCCATAACTTCTTCTCTATTTTTTTTTTGCTTTTTTATCAAAATTTAAAAATTATTCGAACGAACCCTATGTAGGTTGCCTACGTATCATGTTCCGCATGAATCAGATCAAGCGTAGTTCTCGAAAAGTAATAGACAAAATAAACTAAAAACAAAATCTTTTTGGATTTTTTAGTTTTAACTTTTTCTATTTTCTAATACATATAGGAAGTACGATAACAAAAGATTCAACAAACTCGACTAGATTACGACAAACTCTGACAACACCTAAAGACTCGGTACTATACAAGACTAGAAAGTAAAAGACAACATAAAACAGAAATACTACTGTACAAGACTAGAAAGTAAAAGACAACATAAAACAGACTCAAAAAATAAAAGGTCTCCTCAAACATCTCTTGAAAGCAACAGTCCTGGGCTTCTGTAATGCTCAAGCTCTGGTAAGATGATCCATACATGTATAAGAAAAATAATACCAAATAGAGTCAGTGACACAAGATACTATGTGATGCCACAACACCTCATATTGGGCACATGAAAGACATGATTAGGCTATCTTTGCAAAATGACATGCGTGGCCAAGGGCGGCTATTAGTGCAAACTCGATAAAGGTGACTTCAAAGACATGGTAATACCTTGGTAAGGCTTATATGGCTTCAAAGTCCCAATAATTATGGCCCTAGAAATTAATTTGCAAAAATGACCCATTTTGCAAAAATGACCGATGTGGCCAAACGTGGCTAGAGATGCAAATTCAATATGGACGGACCATGAAGTAATATTAATCCTAGTTTTGGACTCAATATTGTAAGACATGGGTCACTGAACCACTTTCGCGAAAATGACCCCATTTTGCAAAAATCGCCGATGTGGCCAAAAGTGGCTAGGCATGCAAATTCAACATGAAAAGACCTTAAAACTGAGAGGACACGAAAGTCTACCCGGCCTAGTTGCTGACCCAGCCTCGTTCTATTTGGTACGACCTCTAACAGAAAAGTGGGCCACGCGCACGTGTGCACAAATAGTTCAGAAGACTCAGAACAGAGGCGTAAGAAGATAGTTCAATACAGTTCAAACAATATCAAAGCGGTAAATGAGCGGCAATCAGCACATTAGGCCCAAAAATACAGTAATATCAACAAACAATAAAGCCAAGTATAGATCACATTAACAAGCTCAAATTCTGAAGCCTGAATCAGAGATTCTGGGTTCGATCCCCAGCAGAGTCGCTAGAGCTGTCACACCTCCTTTTTTTGAGAAAATAGGGAGTTTTTCCAATTAAAGTGATATTAATCGAAATGGGATAATTTAATAGATTCAGAGTCGCCACTTGAGATAGTTATATGGTGTCCCAAGTCACCGGTTTATTTTGAATCCCAAATCGAGGAAAATTGACTATATTCTAAAGTTTGCGAAACCAGAAGACCGGGTAAGGAATTCTGTTAACCCGGGAGAAGGTGTTAGGCATTCCTGGGTTCCGTGGTTTTAGCACGGTCGCTTTAATCACATCTGGCTTAATTAAATTGTTTAATTACGTATTTTAAAACCTATGTGTATATTGACTTTTACCTAAGGATTAACCTATTTAGAAGAAAATACAATGACTTTCAATCAGTTCTTAATTTGGCGTGACAGTACGAGTCATATTTTATGGTATCCAAAGGGTTGAAAGAAAAGAAAACCATAAACTCTACAACTAGTCTTGTTCACTACGAAAAAAATACAACATTGTAATTTTCTACAAGCAGAATTTGATAGGTATAAACAAAGAATAAGCCACTCAATGAGATGGAAAATAATAGTTAAAAAGAACATGAAAAAAAACATTTGCAGTCACAAAACTAGGCAAGAATTAGGCTAATGATTAAACTGCCCAAGAAAAACTATAATATCTGATATTAACCTATTTCAATTACTTATATCCATGGAAAATATATAGAATAATGAATACTAATTTACTGATGAAACATACTGGTGTACAACAGAATTGTGACACTTGAAGCAGTATATAAGAAGCTTGGCATCTCCTCTTGACCGGAAACCTCGAATCAGCACCGGAAAGCTCGAAACCAAAACAACCTCAATCAAACCTATCTTTCACTCAAGATAACTAGCTTGGCGTCACAGTTACTGGTTTACACTCCAAAGAATTGATTTGTTCAATTAATCAATCTCTGCATCCATTTTGTTCCCCAACTCCCTCTCTATCTCTTTTTTGTTTCTTTTCCATTTTTCTAACCCGTTTTCTTTTGTCCAATTTCCCCTTTTTCTTTGCTATTATCCTATTCTGTTCTCGTCCCTTTCTCTTTTGTGTAATTGTGTGTGTGTGTGTGTGTGTGTTTCTTTTCACTTGAAAAGCAAAGAAGATCCAATCAGTAGGGAGGGGAAACGACTGCTAGACATTAGGAATTAGGTCCCTTTTTTGTGTGTGGGGGGG
>NW_017674592.1:77405-91688 GCF_001879085.1 Nicotiana attenuata
GTTCTAGGGGTGTAGGAATTTAGGAATTAGGTTCTTCTCCTTTGAGATTTGGGTTCTATTAGGATTTTATATGGTGTATGTGAATTAATCCTAGCCCTTGGATGAAAGTAGATCAATTGCTATGATTAAGGGAGGGGTTTAATGGGTGAGAAAAAGGTATGGGCTAAAAGTAATTGAAAAGAATGGGCATTTGTCTTGCTAGGCCACTAAAATCTGAAATGAGCTCCCAATTGGCCCAAATTCAATTCTTTCTCATTGAACAAAAATAAAAATAAAAATAATAATACTACCAAAATATACTAAAAAGAATAAACTATTAAAGAGAACTATATATTAAAATGAAAATATTTTTGGTATTTTTTAAAATATTATAAATATTATAAAATACTAATAAACTAACAAAAATATAAATATAATAAGAAAAGAAACATTATAAAACTATTTTTGTGTTTTTAAACTTATGTTTTAAAATTAAAACTAAAAGTTGACTGAAATTGTAACGACCCGACCAGTCGTATTGAGCTCTAGCGCGTCGTTTGGAAGCTTGAGGCCATGGCAACTTCACATCAGGTATTATGACTTGTACACGTGGTCGGAATTGAATTTTGGGAAGTTCGGGGTTGATTTGGAAAGAAAATTCTCATTTCGAATGTTTTAAGTTGGTAGAATTGACCAAGAATGAATTGTTGAGTAAACGACCTCGGAATTAGTATTTGAAGGTTCCTGCAGGTCCGTATGATAATTTTGGACTTGAGCGTATGTCCCGGATCGGATTTTGGATGACCCGAGAGCGTTTCGGCGTCTATTGTGTAAGTTAGCATTTTGGAAGAATTTCATAAGTTTGGGTTAAAGTGCATTTCAGTGTTATCGATGTCCGTTTGGGGTTCCAAGTCTGGGAATAGCTCTGTATAGTGATTCTGGTATTGGGAGCGCAATCAGAAGTGGATTTGGAGGTCCGTAAGTCATTTTGGAGTCATTTGGCGAAAGTTAGAAATTTGAAGGTTTATGAGAAGTTTGACCGGAAGTGGACTTTTTGATATCGGGGTCGGATTCCTATTCCGGAGGTTGGAGTAGGTCCGTAATGTCGAATATGACTTGTGTGCAAAATTTGAGGTCAATTAGACGTGATTTGAGAGGTTTCGGCATCGAATGTAGAAGTTTGAAGTTCTAAAGTTAATAAAGGTCGAATGGGGCGTGATTCGTGATTTCGACGTTGTTTGATGTGATTTGAGGCCCGAGCAGGTCTGCATTATGGTTTGGGACTAGTTGGTATGATTGGTCGGGGTTCCGGGGGCCTCGGATGGATTCCGGATGGTTGACGGATCAAACTTGGAATTTGTAGAAGGAAGGAAGCAGCTCACTTCTGGTGTAACCGGACCTGCGAGGCTTGGGCTGCAGGTGCGGAGCCGCAGAAGCGGCCTTGGTGCCGCAGAAGCGAAAGTGGCTGTGCTAGGCTGGGATCGCAGATGCGGTCATCTTGCCGCAGAAGCGGGACCGCACCTGCGGAAGGAGACGCGCAGAAGCGGAAGAAGGGGGCCTGGTGAAGGACCGCAGTTGCGGTAGTGGGGCCGCACCTGCGGAACCGTAGAAGCAGTGAAGTGACCGCATGTGCGGAAGTGCTGGAGGCAGTGAGGTTCTTTAAATCGGGGGTTGGTTCATTTCAACCCCATTTCTTCCATTGGAGCCGATTTTGGAGCAACTTTGAGGTGCTATTTTCACCACCAAGCATGAGGTAAGTGGTTTATACTAGTGTTGAGTTAAATACATGATTGTATATGGATTTGAAAATGGAAATTAGTAGAAAACTTGGGGTATGAGGGAAAACCTAGAAAATTGGTATTCTTGGATTTTGACCACGATTTTGGACATGAAATTGAGAGTAAATTATATATTTGAGTTCGTGAGGTTGTGGGCAAACTTTATCTTCGAAAAATCTCGGAATCCTGGCACGTGGGCCCGAGGGCGATTTTGTCAACTTTTCGATCGGGGTTTAAAATTGCTATAAAATTTGATTATTATGAGTAATTGAACATATATTAATGGGTTTGCATGATTATTTGCTAGTTTTGGAGCGTTATGCGTCGATTTGAGCCTTTGGAAGGGCGTGGAATGTCGGTTATGGAACTTCAGAGCGAGGTGCGTCTCCTTTCTAACCTTGTAAGAGGGAATTGTCCCCATAGGTGAATTAATTGGATATGTGCTCCTATTTGTGGGGGCTACGTACGCACGAGGTGACGAGAGTCCGTGCGTAGCTACTATTATGCTTAAGTTCGGGTAGTCTAGGGCCCAAAAGCATGCTTTACTTATAATATTTGCAACCTTGGTGTCAATTTAAAAATGCTTAAAATATATCGAACGTGTAAATGAATTTCTAAAAGGCTAGATATTATTTCTTGACTTTTTAAAGAGAACTTGTCTTTTCCTGAATAATTGCTCCTTGATGAATTCTTGATTTGACTGTTTGAATGTGTTTATCTATTGTGGAACGGGCCGCGGTAGATTAAATAGATGCATCTATGGTTCGCGCCATTCAACCCTCTGGCAGTGCATAGTTTAAATATTTGTTAGATCGGGCCGTACGACCTCAGCATGATTTGCACATGCTTGTATTGCTTGACTTCAGATTCATAGCTGTTGATATTTGTTCTCCTTGGCCTGAGATAAATGTATAAATGAGGAAAATGAATTTGGAAATTTCCTAATAACGAAAGATTTTTTCACTTGCCTCATGCTATTGAGTTACAACCATTTTTATGAAACTCCTCGATTTACTATATTATTGGTATATTATTACTGGACCACTACTAAGTGTCGAAGTCAACCTCTCGTCTCTACTTCTTCGAGATAAGACGGGATACTTACTGAGTACGCGCTATTTTTGTACTCATGCTACACTTGCTGTACATTTTTGTTGCACATGCACATGTTCCTCTAGCGACCTAATGGGCGTAGCAGCAAGGATGATACGGAGAATTAGGTGAGTTGCATCTCTCGAGGTGACCCGCAGCCAGCATAGTCTCTTTCAGTGTATAGAATTTACTTCCTGTCCAATTTGCATTTCGGACAGTTATTGTACTTCTTTTGATTTTCTAGTGACTGCTCATGCACTTGTGACACCGGGTTCTGGGATGATTTCGGGATTATTCAGTAAATAAATTTTGTAAAGACATCATTATTATTCAGTGAAGTTTATTATTCCTTGTTTAAATGTTTAGAAGAAATGATTTTGAAAATATTGAAACGAAATTTACTAGTTATATGGTGTTGGCTTGCTTGACAGTGGAGTCCGGCGCCATCACGTCCCTTAGTAGGTTTTGGGTTGTGATAGAAATCCTATTAAAATGACAATAAATAAATATTTTTAAAATACTACTTTTAAAAGTTGTTTTGATCAAAAATTACGTGCTTACACCTGGTCTTGATCGGAGGCAGCATCTCCATCCTCGAGATCTTCCCCGTCTTCGGACTCGCTCAAGCTCTCGGAGTCTTCCTCGGGAAAGGCCAACTTCCGGGCCCTGGCTTCCTCTGCTTTGCATTCTCGATTTCGGCCGTAATATCAAAACCTTGAGCCTGAACCTCCTCGAGGGCTTCCCTTTGAGCTTGCCATTTCGCGTGATCCACCATGCTCCTGGCCTTCGCCTGGATGGCCTCGACGTCAACCTTATATTAGGCCACTTTGGCATCAACTTTGGTGTTGATCACGGCCGCCTTAGATTTAGCCGCCTCGAGCTCATTGGTCAAGTTTGCTTTATCATTGGCCAAGTTTGCTTTATTAGAGATAGCCAAGTCCAGTTGAGACTGAAGGTCCTCGATTTTCTTGACCTGCATCAAGGCCTTCTCTCTTGCAGCCCTAAGTTGAGATTCTGCCGACTCCAACTCTGCTTGAGCGGCCTCCTTTTTCGAAGCTAAGATGTCCATATTCTTCTTGAACTCTTCAGCCTCGATTCGTATGGCATCTATTTGTCTCTGGAGGTCCTTGATCTGTTCGAGCCTCTGGCGGACCTGCAGAATCAGATCGTTAGTCATTATCTCCAATTCTTTTTCGCAATCGTGAAGCATGCGGAATACCTGCTCGGCCATCTCAGCATACTCATCCCAAGCCGTCACCAAATCTGCCTGAAGCTTCTCGCTGAGAAGCTTGTAGGTATCATTTTCCTCAGTGAGGTCCCGAATCTCAGCTTTGCGCTCCTCCCGGATTCGAAGGAAAGCCTCGTGATGCAACACCGAAGCTACAAGTAAGGAAAACAATGTTAGAATTATCAACAACTCAAATTTTAAAGGAGATAATGGAATGCCCTCAAAGTTACCCAGTTCAGAGCGTGTTGGGCCTCGTTGAACAGGAAAATGGCTCCCACTACATTCATCATGGCTTGGTCTTCCTCGTTCACCAAGCATCTGAGGTAGCTAGCGATCCCCACGGGGGGAGAGAAGACCCGGACATCCTCCGCTACAGAAAGCACTATGTTACGCCTACGATCGGGGTTAATACTGGGGGTCGGGAACCGATCTATTAGTTTTTGGTTCGATGAAGACCCAGTGGCGTCCGGTGATAGTGCTTTCTTCGACACCGATAAGTCACCAAGCCCGGTGAAATCTCCCAAAGCTTCAAACTCTACCCCATCCAGGAAGTCGTGGATGTCAACCACCCCCTGAGGACCCTCGCAAGAGAGACCTTCCAAATTAGCGGCCTCACGGATCGTGGCATCCAAAAATTGAGGGGACTCGGGGATATCAATCACTCCGAGATCGTCCCTCGGGACATCTTCAGCTACTCGGGAAGCCTCGCCACCGGTTTCTTACTCGACCACTCAGCTTGGGACAGAGTGGACTCTACCTTTTCTGGTTTAGGAACTTCGGTCGAAGCTCCCTCGTCAACCTCCTCCGGTTTAGAGGACTTTTATGTCAAAGCACTGGCCCGAACACGGGCCACCAGCGGGAGTTGTCCTCTTCCTATTCTTCTTCGGACTCATCCCATAATCGGCTGATTGAATTCGGAGGCATAACAATAGCCCCCCCCTCCCGCGGGGCCTACGAGACCTCCTCGCCGGTCTTTTCTTCTCTAGGCCCGGGGAACTCGGAGCCTCTTTCCTCTTCTTCTCTTGGCCCTGCTTCAGAACAGGTGGTTAGGGAAGAATTTCATCATCACCAGATAGAGGTCTCACTGCAACGTCCTTCCCGAGACCTACAAAAGAAAAAAGGACGAGTAAGTTCGAGAAGAAGCGTAGGCGATAGCCATTCCAGGGAAGAAACTTACCATGATTACGGGCCTCCTATTAGTCCTTCGACAACTCCATCCAGACACATTCTGAATAGGGTCTCTGTGACACTAGACCTTCTACCTATTGCTTGAGTTCCGGAATTGGTCCCGGCATCTAGGCCAGAGTTGCAAGACCAAAACATAGATGAGCAAAGAAGATAGATAGTAAAATAGCAAATTAAACATTCAAGGTGAAATGTACTTACGTTTCATGTTCCACTTCTCAGGGAACTGCATGTCTTCAGTGGGGATCAGGTCCGAAGTCCTTATTCGGATAAATCGGCTCATCCAGCCTCGATCCTGAGACTCATCTATGCTGGAGAACGGGGCTCTACTTCCCCAGCAGGCAAGCTTAATTAGTCCTCCTCGATAGAGTCGGGGACTGTAGAGGCGCATGAAGTGATCGAGGGTGAAGGGACATCCCTCGATTTTGCTTGTGAAGAAACGGAGGAGAATGGCTATTCTCCAAAATGAAGGGTGGATTTGGCTTAGGGTGACGCCGTACCTTTTGCAAAAGGCGACGATGATGGGGTCTAAGGGACCTATCGTGAAGGGGGTAAGTTTAAACATTTAGATATCCCTCCACGTGAGTGGTGATCGATTCCTCAGGAGGAGGAACTACTACATCCTTGTTCACCAGTTACACTCCTCTTTAACCTTTTTGTGGATGTCTTTGGTGATGGTGCATATATACCTCGAGACCGATTCACATCGGCCCGGCACCGAGGGAGTCTTTTCGAGCTTAAAGTCAGCAACGGTGGAGCAACCTGCCGGAACGAATTCTAAAGGATGGTGCTCGTGACCCAGAGACCGATCTAGATCGAGATCGAGATCGGCCAAGATCGAGATCGAGATCGGCCAAGATCGAGATCAAGCAAGAAAAAGATCGAGCGAGATCCAAGGAAGTTTGCCGAGCCAAATAACGGAAAGCCGAGATATCCACAATCAGGCAAGGATCACGGCGGAAATCTCGGCACGTATCAAGAAGAGGCCGATTAAGTAGCTAATCATGGGATTTCTTACTGTATTTAGAATTGTACCAAGAGTAAGACTCCCCTACTATATAAATGTGGTCTGATCATTTGTAAAACACATCATATTCACGTAATACAAAGCAATATACCGCCTTTCTCTATTTTTCATTATCTTGTTACTCTATTCTTATATCAACTGAAACTTCACTTGGTTCAAGGGTGATCGAACTTGAGGGCCAAGGCTATTCGATTCGTTTGGTTTGCATTTATTTCTTTTACGGTCAATTTCTATATTAATATTTATCCTCTTAATTTGTGCCAAGTTATATCACGTATCCTTAAAAACACATATAAATTCAATTGTTATTCGATTTTAGGTTAAACATCCACCAATAAAGAAAGAAAAAATAATTTTTGTAGTTTTATAGTAAGAAAAATACAATTAAAGTGCACATAATTAAGAGAAAATAATTAAAGGAAAATTCAAATTTAATCACTTTAGGAGCGTCTAAATGGTGTAAAAATTACGCATTTACACTCACAAGATATATACTGGTATCGGGTTCTAGTATTGGGCTTGACTTTAGTTGATTATCGTTTTTATTGCTACAAACTAAATGGAATCTTAGCGACTAATGAGTAATAAAAGATCATGCCTTAACCCAAAATCTAAAGGACAAAAATTAACTGAGAATTAAAGTAGAAGGAGGAATCAAAAATGGAACATCAAGAGTCCACAAAGCTACAATATCAGCTTTAATGCTTGTTTACAAGATTACAAACATGATCTTCAGCCTCCAATTTCATGCACCCTCACTTTCTGATCCACTGATTTATATGCAATCAGTCCTCAGTGACAAAATTTAGTTCATAATTTTCTTGTGTTATATATTTGTCACACGGCTAATTCATGTTGTTGACGAGTGGATTCATCTTCATTGATGCAACAATATTGGTGATTCACATTTCTGCCAATTTTAAGAGAAGAAGATGGCATTGGCATGGGTGGGGATTCCAGCAACATCTCAGTCTGGAGATAAGAGCAATAGGTGTGGAATGTGGTGGGAGTCACGTTTAATTGAAATCCTATCCCGAATAAGAAGTCTACCTCTAGTAGGTTCATCTCGTTTGTGCTAATTCCTCCAACTTTTGCATAATAAGCATTGTTGTAAAATCTGCCAAAATGAAATTTGGATGAGAAAGTAAGGTTACACTTTTTTTCAACGTTTAAGTACAACAACAACAACAACGACCTAGTAAAATTCCACAAGTGGTGTCTGGGGAGGGTATTGTGTACGCAGACCTTACCCCTACCCCGAAGGAATAGAGAGGCTGTTTCCGAAAGACCATCGGCTCAAGAAGACAGAAAAGACGAGAAGAGAAGGGAAGGAACAATATATTAGTACCATCAAACAGAAACCAAAAAAATAATAACAGCATCATAAGAATTAGAATTTTTTTCAACTTTTAAGTACTACTGATTAATTCACTAACGAGGAACTAGGTTAGAAATTAGCATAGCAGGACACACCGTGATACAAATTTTATACACTGATAATATAATAATATGTTGTATACTCTATTTCGAGGGTTAATAAAACATGTTTGTTATAAACAGATATCTATTATTTAATACTGTAACTTAAATTGATAGTGTGAAAAATATTACTATTTCATTATGCAAAACTTGAACTTCACTTGAAATATCGCCCACCTACGAGGTATCACGCCACTCTAGAGAATGTAACTATGCATAGAATTGAAAATACCCCCAAAATTATACTTCCTGCATCCCCAGATGAATGAGATATTTAATGTATAAGAATATTCAGCATAAATTTGTATATATACCTCTAGGGATCGTTTGGTTGGGACACAAGTTATCCCATGATTAATTATTCCGTTGATTAGTTATTCCACCCTCCTATTAGAATAAAAATACTACAATCCCGGGATTAGTTATACCATAATTTTATCTCAACCAAACGTGGGATAAACTCATCTGAAATTTAATCCCGGGATTAATTATCCCTTATCCCCGCACCAAACGAGCCCTTAGAAACTGCTTAGTACCTTAAAACTTAAATCATATTTTAATTAAGTGTTTATAAAAAATGTTTAGAAAATCATAACAAAAGAATTATTTAAATTATGAAGTAGTTGGCATGGTGGGGGTGGGTGGAAGGAGTGGTGGAGGATGACTAATTGTAAACTTAACATCAAGGAATTAAATCGAAAGCTACTGAAAGCAATTGATTACTATAGTAGTTGTGATTTGTGGCAATAGGAAGATTTGAATGACAGCTAATTCATAGCTAATTCGACACCTCACATTAATTAATAAAGTCATTCTAAATCAAGATTTCTGATCAATTTTATCATGCTATGAATAGATATTCCACACAAGGGAATCAATTTTTAAAAAGAATAGAAACCAAAAATAGAATAGAAGGTAAAAATAAGAAGGAAGAAGTCAAAGCTGCTATCTACTCTTTCGTGGAAACAATCGTTACTATCAGATTGGAGCCGAATTAAATTAGAAAAGTATATGTATATAATTAGGGGCAAATATAAATTAGAAAAGGGCTGGATCTATCATTTATATATTTAGATACAAGTTTACTAATTTACAGAGACCATATATATACTTCATTACGCGTTGAGTGCACATATAAGCTAGAAATGACGCCTTCATCTCTAATGCCACACATAATTGGCTCGCGTAAAGACAGAAGAAAAGAATTCGAATGAAAAAAAGTTGATCAGGAATGTCAAACCACTCTAGTTCTAAGCTCGAACAAAAGAAAACTGACAAAAAATGCAAAACTACTCTAGTATCCGATATATATCTATGATAATAATACCTCAAGTAGTAACTAAAATTACTAGCAGACCAACTTTCCTGGGGAATACCAAGTATACGTAGGGGACGTTGTCCCTAGCAAAGAAGTTGTATAGAATTCAACGCTGAAACGTCGTGAGGTCATTTCGAAAATTCACATAGGTTCAGAATTTCTCCACATACTCTTTTTTAAGTATAAATGAAGTACTCATATGGTATAAACATATACATTGTAATTTCCTTAAAAATTTAATTTTTATACCCCGGGCATTTAATTTTTTTTTTTATATATTTTCATGTCACTTTAAAGGGTTAGAATTAGTTTTCTGAAGAAAAAAAAGGTAAGGTAAGTGCAACCTTCTATAACATGTTAAATATATTATATTGATTTGTGTAAAATTCTTTTACACAATTAGATTATTTATTTTCTTACACATGCCTATTTGTTTAACGAATTTTATCAGTTAAGGTCAACGAAGTTCGATTAGTAAGTTACTTAATTATGTCAAAGCAGGATACATGCTTAAACACTACTCTTTCGCAAGAACTTTCAGATTGAAGCACAAGATTCAAGTCAATGTTTTCATGAATTTAAATTGCACAGCTATAAGTACAGAATAATTAGATTGATACTTTTCCTATTATGTAGGGGTCAAACACTAATAGCCTGTTTGGCCAAAGCTTATTTTTGGCCAAAAGTGTTTTCTTTTTTTTTTTTTTTTTTTTTCAAAAGCACTTTTGGGCAAAAATTGAGGTGTTTAGCGAAGCTTTTGGAAGGAAAAAAAGTGTTTTTGAGGAGAAGCAGAAGCAGAAGCAGTTTTGGAGAAGCAGAAAAGTAGCTTCTCTCCAAAAGCACTTTTTTGAGAAGCACTTTTGAGAAAAATACACTTAGAAACAGTTTTTTAAAGCTTGACCAAACACTAATTGCTGCTCAGAAGTGTTTTTCAAACTAATTAGCCAAACACAAACCGCTTCTCACCAAAAGTACTTTTGAGAAAAACACTTTTGGAAAAAAACACTTCTCAAAATAAATTGATTTTTGCAGCTTGGTCAAACAGATATAACAAAATTACTATAGGCATAGATCAGAAATTCAATCCTTTTCTTTTCCCCGAAAAAAATACAGTCCATTAAGAGATAAAATAAAATCATTAAGATCGAGAAAGCAAATTTAAGTTCTTTCTAAAAGTATCTAATTTCCAACCCGTTCAATTATTATACTCAGTTACCATCCTATCTGGCAGATGGACTATTATACTACTGACATTAGAAGTAAGCAATTACTCCATTCCTTTCAATTTATTTGACTATTTTTTTAATGTATTGCATTAAATATATTATGTAGCTATAAAAGCTTGTCATAAAAAGTAAAATGTGAAGTTCACATTTTTGATACAGATTAATCACATAAAATGAAATTGGGAGAATATTAATCACATAAAATCAAATACATTAATAATGGGAAGCAAGAACTCCTAGAAAGCTTTGAGATCATCTCTAAGAGTTTGCTACAATCATACCACATATGTTTTTAATTTATGACGTATTCTGAAAAAGGTTTAACTGACAGTATAGAAAAAAAAAAGAAACAAGAGAACTCACATATCATCCATGAATTTAGCAGAAACCAAGACACTGGTGATAAGCAGGCGATGAACATTGAAAGAATTGATGGGCAATAATGGCTGCCTCTGCGAAAACCGATCAAGATAAATGTATGCCACAACAAAACAAGAAGGGCTACAATTGGCATACTTGAAAATCCTCTCCAAATAGCTTTCAACAGATATAGTAGGCCTAGTAAGTCCATCAAACATAGAGATTTTCTGAGCACTAAATCTGCGGCTTAGATCATTTGTTTCTGCTACTCTTTCAAGAACAGAAGCCATAAAATTAATGACTTTAGGTATTCCTTCATAAGAGGTCTCCAGTTCAGCCATTGATGTAATATGATTCTCAGCTCAATTGGCTAATCAGAAAATTTGGAACAGGACTCTGAAAATTCTCTCTACTTTTCTTCTTTTTTCTGATATATATTCTTATATAAAAATCTGTGTGTCACACGAGGAGAAGTTGGGTTGTAAATTAGCTGTTCTGATTGACCAGAGTGTAAATATAAACTGTCTTCAGGCCAGAGATCGAGTTGGACCTTCTTTTTGTAGTGTTCTTTTACTTCTATTTATAGGAATAACTAGCGTCGGTTGTGATAAATTGTAATAATGTTTACTATGACAGTGACTTATAATTTCAACAATTATGAGGTAATGCTGTCATATCCACGGTGCTAAGAAATATGACTGTAATTTGTATCTACTTTGAAGTTTTTAATAATTTATAATCTAATTGACTATGGAGCCTCCATGTAGTATTGATGAGTTGCCGCTGTGTAGCTAGCAGGCTACCAGTTCACACTTTTACTGAAATATTAAATAAGATTGAGATTAATAAATTCAATGTGATCCAACCATTCTTCACATGTTGTGCGTAGCTGATCACGCCCAACTATGCCTTATAAAAAGGACTCTGCGGACGTTGCAAATATAACCCGAGTATTACGCCCAGGGTCGAATCAACAGAGAGTTAACCTATCAACTGCTATCTTCAGACCCACTAAGTCTTCCGAACCAGCTTCCCAAATATTCGAATCTCAGTTGAGTGTTCTTTAATAACTAGCTTGCAAATAAATAGATGGTTGTAACTAAGTAAAAATTAAAGGTTGTAAACAATTATGAGAAAAAAGCTAAGGCAATGATTTCCCCTATTGATGGAATCCCTTCTGTTTATGCTCATACAAATTTACCCACACATCTCTATCAATCATGAACGCTAATCTTACCGTAAATCTCTCCCGAGTAATCACAGTAATTTACTATTGCACTCTCCCGAGATACACTAGCTTACTTAATTTAGCACAATTCAATTTAGATTGCACCCAAGGCTTCGTTACTCCTAATCCCGCCTTTAAACCCGCAATTACAGATTCCTCTAATAATCTAGGAGTGGTGTTGTTCAACAATACCCTAAATATGCACTCTTTTCCAAGTTATGCACACTAAATAGGCACAACTAATTGAGGATCCTGTCAATTAACTACAACGAACACGAAGTTGAACAAATAAAGATTAAACTAGCAATTTGTATTCACATAAACAAGAAGTTCATCACCCAATAGGTTCCATCAACGCCTTAGACAAGGAATTTAGCTACTCATGACTATGGGAACATAAACTAAGCTTGAATTCATCATAAAATCAAAAGAAAAGAAGAAAGATGTTTAGAGTACTTTCTCACAATTGTTTTTCTTGCTAAGAAACCTAAAAAATCAATACATGCCTCTCTTGGGCGAAGTCTAATGTTTTAAATAGGGTTTAGGTCTAAAAATCCCGTAATTGACACTTTGGTCCCAGAAGTTTCTGCGCCTGCCACGGTTCTGCCGTGGTCGCGGTAGAATCGCGGCCAAGCACCCTCGCGGATTCTCACAACTTCTGCAGCTGCTTCCCACCGCGGTTCTGCCGCGGTCGCGGTGAAACCGCGGTGGATCCAGTTCTCTGAATCTTCGGCCTGTTTTTGCACGGGTCACTTAGGAAATTTCACAGTTGGCCTCTTTTTCATCACTTTTGACTCCAAAACTGCTCCTTAGCCGTCTTTATACATATATTACCTACAAATCATGAAAAGCACTAATAAGAGCATTTTGTCATCACTTTTAGCATTAAAACTACACAAGAAGGTGATTATTTAAGGTGTGATTATAGTCAAATTCACCTATTATCAACACCCACACTTAAATCTTTGCTCGTCCTCGAGCAACTGAACCACACTTCTAGGCCTAACTGCTCAATGCATTGCCCCAATTTATGTCACACCTGCTATTATCAATGATCGACCCAAGCAGTGCACAATCATATCTCAAATGCAGACTCTCATGCCAAGACACACTTGTGTTCACTCTAATTACTCTAACAGAGGTGAAGACTCACTTTTTCTTCCTGAGTCACATGCCCTCACATGAACAAAATTTGAGAGAAGTTCCACACACATAAACTTCAACAACAAGGAACCATATATAGAAAGAATTCACTCACTCTCAGCAAAGAGCATTCACATGCCACACAGACACACCATAAGCTTGCCCTCTAGTGTAATACTCCACTAATCGAGCCATTCAGTCAAAGATCAAGAGGTCTTTATAGGTTGTAATGTAGGCTAAGGGACGGGTAGGATATATTTGGATATAGTGACTAACCTCCCTAAGCACTTTTAATACACACTTCCTTTTATTTCACCTTCATGTTCAAACCAATCATTATTCCACATTTTGTTTCACTTGTGACCCCCACTTTTCTTTAGGTACAACTGGCTTTTTTTCTTTTTTTTTCTCTTCTTTTTTTTTATTTTTTTTTATTTTTCATATTGATTGTACACTGCCAGTTCACCAACCAGAACCTTCATTCTTGATTCCCCTTTTTTCACTAACTCTCTCCCACCCCACACTTTGACTTTTGTATATTCTTTAGTGATTCAAGTGCTTCTAGGAGGTAACGGTTCAAACAATTAGCTTATTCAAACACAGCGATTTAGATCATTATAGGGTTATCAAAGAATAGGCTTCAGGCTCAAAGGGGTTAACTATGGTAATATTCACAGGTGGATTCTCAAGTATAAAGGGTTGCACAAAGAAATGCCTCAATCATCTCTAAAACCAAACGACTTCTATTTCGCTTTGCAAACACACAGGGCAAGTTCTAGGTATCATATGCAAGCATAGGATGCAAGTAACAACTCACACACACTTAGCATGTAACTCATTCCGAATCAGTTCATCAACACAATCATACGAGTGTTCAAGCCAGACAAGATGTGCAAAATTAAGGCATATATTTATGAGTCCACAAACAAGCTTAGATCTTACACCCTTAGTTCGTTTTCTTTGCAAGTGAGCACATTTGGGGTTACATTATGACCTTCACCCATTTAATCCTAAAACTATAAAAGAAAAATCTACCTAACCCGGTTCAAGAAAAACCCTTGGAAAAGAACCGTGGTCAAAAGAAAAACCAAGGTTGAGGTACTACACTACCTAAAAGAAGAAAATAAAATAAAAAAAATTCTACATGGACTACTTCCCTCAAGAGTACTGTCCACATAGTCCGTCATCAGGAAGAGTCCTCTACAAGTTTTTTTTTTATTTATTATATATATATATATAT
>NW_017674593.1:0-72354 GCF_001879085.1 Nicotiana attenuata
CCACTCTGAATGGCCCTGACCATCGGGATTTTAACTTACCCGGAAACAATCTCAACCGTGAATTATACAATAGTACCATGTCACCGGGTTTAAAGTCTCTGTCCACGATGTGCTTGTCATGCATTTTCTTCATTCGTTCCTTGTAGAGCCTCGTGCTTTCAAAGGCTTGATACCTAAATTCTTCCAGCTCATGCAGCTCCGTGAGTCGATTTTGTCCAACTGCTTCAGGATCCATGTTCAATTGTTTCAGCGCCCACCAATCACGATGTTCTAACTCCACAGGTAGGTGACAGGCCTTCCCAAATACCAACTTGTATAGTGACATACCTATTGGTGTTTTGAACGCAGTTCTATAAGCCCAGAGTGCATCATCAAGCTTCTTTGCCCAATCAGTTCGAGTGGCATTCACAGTCTTCGTTAGTACACTCTTTATCTCCCTGTTGGACACTTCAACTTGCCCACTGGTCTGTGGATGGTAAGGAGTAGCCACCTTGTGGTGCACATCATACTTAGCAAGTAATTTCTCGAAGGCTCTATTGCAGAAGTGAGTGCCTCCGTCACTGATGATCGCTCTTGGTATCCCAAACCGGGTGAATATGTTCTTTTTCAGAAATCCGACAACCACTCTTGCATCATTGGTGGGCAAGGCTGCAGCTTCCACCCATTTAGACACGTAATCCACCGCAACAAGTATGTACTTATTGCCAAATGAGCTGACGAAGGGACCCATAAAGTCAATCCCCCGCACATCAAACACCTCTACTTCTTGAATTGGTTTCATTGGCATCTCATGGCGACGGGAAATGTTTCCCGTCCTCTGGTATTCATTGTAGCCCTTTACCCAGAGGTGTGCATCTCTAAACACAGTTGGCCAAAAGAATCCGGCCTCCAGCATTTTCGCAGCTGTTCTGACCCCTCCAAAATGTCCTCCATATGCTGATGCGTGACAAGCCTGCAAAATTGAAGATTGTTCTATCTCAGGGACACACCTCCGGATAATGTTATCAACACATATTCGAAACAAATGAGGTTCTTCCTAATAATACATGCGGCAATCACGAAAGAACTTTTTCTTTTGGACAGGTGAAAGGTCATAGGGAACAATACCGCAGGCCAGGTAGTTTGCAAAATCTGCATACCATGGCGCATCCTCAAGACTGGCTGCGAGAAGCTGCTCGTCTGGAAAGGTTTCCAGAATCTCTTCAACCTCGACTGCTTTTTCAGCTCCTTCAAGTCGTGATAGATGATCATCGACTTGATTTTTAGTGCCCTTACGATCACGAATTTCGAGGTCGAATTCTTGCAATAGCAACACCCAACGAATCAGGCGCGGCTTAGACTCCTTTTTCTCAATGAGGTACCTGAGAGCTGCATGGCCAGTATACACAATTACCTTTGAACCAATCAGATATGATCGGAACTTGTCAAAAGCAAACACAACTGCCAACATCTCCTTCTCCGTCACTGTGTAGTTGAGCTGTGCACCGCTTAGCGTTCTGCTTGCATAGTAAATCAGGTGCATCAGCTTATCTTTTCGCTGCCCCAAGACTGCTCCTATAGCATAGTCGCTGGCATCACACATGAGCTCAAATGGTTGCTCCCAGTTGGGAGCAACAATGATGGTGCAGTTATCAACTTCTTCTTCAGTTCCTCAAATGCCAACCTGCAATCATTAGAAAACACAAAGGGCTGATCCTTTTCAAGGAGTTTGCATAATGGGTTAGCAATTTTGGAAAAGTCTTTTATGAAACGCCGGTAGAACCCGGCGTGACCAAGGAAACTTCTCACCGCCTTAACTGAAGTGGGCGGTGGTAACATCTCAATCACGTCAACCTTAGGACCTCAATTCCTTTTCTGGACACTCGATGTCCTAGGACTATCCCTTCTTGTACCATAAAATGGCACTTCTCCCAGTTTAACACTAAGTTTGTCTCCACACATCTTTTGAGCACTCTGCTTAAGTTGTGAAGACAGTCTTCCAATGAATCTCCCACCACAGAGAAATAATCCATAAAGACCTCCATAATATCCTCCACCATATCAGTGAAGATGGCTAGCATGCACCGTTAAAAAGTCGTTGGTGCATTGCAAAGCCCAAAGGGCATTCTCCAAAAGGCAAAGATGCCATACGGATAGGTGAAGGATGTTTTCTCTCTATCTTCGGGGGCTATCGATATCTGATTGTACCCCGAATATCCATCTAAGAAACAAAAGTGCGATCTTCCAGCCAGCCTGTCCAATATTTGGTCAATGAAGGGCAAGGGAAAGTGGTCCTTTCGGGTGGCGGTGTTCAATTTCCGGTAATCCATGCAGATTCGCCACCCTATGACTGTACGAGTTGAGATCAACTCATTGTTGTCATTTTTCACAACAGTCATTCCCCCTTTTTTCGGAACACATTGGACAGGGCTAACCCAACTACTATCAGAGATGGGGAAAATGATTCCTGCATCTAACCATTTGATCACCTCTTTCTTTACAACCTCTTTCATGTTAGGGTTCAGCCTTCGCTGATGTTCCCTGGAAGGTCTGTGCCCCTCTTCCAAGAGAATATTATGCATGCAGAAGGCTGGGCTAATACCCTTTATGTCTGCCATGGTCCAACCAATGGTAGTCTTGTTATCCTTCAATACTTGTAAGAGCTTCTCTACCTGCACATCTAGCAAACAGGATGATATAATAACAGGTAAGGTCGAATCAGGGCCTAGGAATGCATACCTGAGGTAATCTGGGAGTGGCTTCATCTCCAGCTTGGGCGGTTCCTCTATTGATGGCTTGGTTGGAGGAGTGACCCTTTTCTCCAGCTCAAGGGACTCGAACTGAGGTTCCCTTGACCAAAACCCTCGGCCTTCCAATGCCATCACCCATTCAGCTAATCCCTCACCATCCATGTCTTCTAAATTTGTCAGGCATGCCTCTAATGGATCTCTCACAGTTAGGGTCCTATCATCTTCTTGTAGAATTACATCCACTGCCTCCACTAGAGAGCAATTCGCATATTCGCTGGGTCTCCTCATTGATTGCTGAACATTGAATATGACTTCTTCATCGTTCAATCTCATTTTAAGTTCCCCAGTCTCACAGTCTATCAGTGCTCTCCCAGTGGCCAAAAATGGTCTTCCCAAAATAAGGGGTATCTCCTCATCCACCTGACAATCCAGAATCACAAAGTCTGCAGGGAACACGAACTTCCCCACTTGTACTAGCATATCATCAAGAATACCAGTTGGTCTTTTCACAGTGCGATCAGCCAGCTGGAGCAGCATAGAAGTCGGCCTGGCTCTGCCGATGCCTAATTTGGTGTACACTGCCAGCGGCATCAGATTTATGTTGGCTCCCAAATCACATAACGCCTTTGCAAACGCATAACTCCCAATGGTGCATGGAATAGTAAAGCTACCTGGATCGGACATCTTTTGGGCCATCGGTTTTGCCACAACTGCGTTGCAGGTCTGTGTCAGAGTTACTGTGGATAGATCCTGAAAATCTAACTTCCTTGACATTAAATCTTTCATCATCTTGGCATAACCGGGCATCTCCCTCAAGGCATCCATCAATGGAATATTCAACTGGATTTGACGCAGCATCTCCATGAACTTTTTGTATTGGTCTGCCTTCTTTTGCTTGACCAGTCTCTGAGGGAAGGGTGCAGGTATCACCCTTTGTGCATTGCTGGCTGGCTTCTCTCTGTTAGGAGTTTCTGGCTCAAGAGGTGCCACCTGTTCTGCAACTTGCTCGGTCTCCTTTTCTTTGCCTTTTTCCTCCTGACTCTGCTCAACCACTACTTCAGTGAGTTCTGTTGGTTCTTCTACCTCTAATTGAACTGGAGTAGCTGGTGTAGTATTCTTGCTGGCTTGTGCAATTTCCTACTCTCTATCTAAATCTCTACCATTCCTGAGACTGACTGCCATCAGCTGATTCGGGTGTTGCTCCTTGGGATTTATGTTCGTATCTGCAGGTAAAGTTCCCGGAGGACGGTTGTTCAAGGCCATGGACAGCTGACCCAGCTGCGTTTCAATATTCTTTATGGCTGAATCATGTACTGCCAATTTTTCCTGCACTTTATTATTTGTCCCAATGAGTTGTTGAAGCATACCCCTGATCTCCACCATGTTGTTATCTTGCTGCTGAGGGGGTGGTTGATAAACCAATTGCTGCTGATTCTGCTGTGGATAACCCTGTGGTTTCTGATAAGGCACTGGCACTAATTGGTTTTGAGGGTGAATACCCCCAGGCTGCTGCATATTAGGCCTGTACTGCTGATTTTGCTGCGGTCTCCACTGCTGTGCTCCTTGTCTCTGACCCCCATAGTTGTTGACATAATTCATATCTTCCCGGACCCCTTGATTTTCACCTTCTCCGCTCCATGAACACACATAGGACTGATTAATACACGGTGTACATAGTCCTCCATTTGTTGTATCAACGATGTGCACCTGTTTTGTACCCATCTCATCAATCTTCTTTGTCAGTAGGCTCATCTGGGTCAGGAGTGTGGCCATGTTCTCTTCCTGCGAATTATTGGGATCAAGTGGAACTGAATGCACTATGGGTGCCAGTGTTGCACTTCTAGTCATCCACCCCGCATTTTGTGACATCTTATCGAGGAGAATTTTGCACTCGGTGAATGTTTTGCTTAAGAAAGCACCTCCAGCTGAAGCATCCACATTCGCTTTCAAGTTGTCAGCTAGACCCATGTAGAATCTCTGGCCGAGCATCTGGTCTGGAATGCCATGATGAGGACACTTCACAAGCATCCCTTTAAATCTCTCCCAAGTTTCTTGCAAGGACTCAGTGGAATGCTGCCTATACTGCAATATGTCATCAATCTGCTGTGCAGTCTTGTTAGGCGGATAGAACTTGTTCAGGAACTGCTTGACTAATTCCTCCCAAGTGGTAATAGAGTTGATAGGGAGCGAATTTAACCAAGTCTGAGCTGCCCCGGTTACTGAGAATGGGAACAGGAGCAGTTTGATAGCTTCAGGGGTTACATTGGGCTGCCTTTGGGTCATGCAAATTGACAGAAAATTTTTCAAGTGTTGTTGCGGGTCTTCAATGCTTGACCCGGAGAACAGTCCCTTATTTTGCAGCAGATGCAGCATGTTGTTGGTGATCTGGAATGTCTCCGCTTGAATTGCGGGCACAGCTATGGCAGTGGCCAGATTGTCAGCTGTAGGCTGTGCCCAGTCATAAAGTGCAGCCTCGGGCACAAGAGGTGCCACTCCTCTGACATTTAAGTCAGCTGGCTCATCCCTGATGTTTCCGTTGACGTTATCTACGTCACCCATGTCAAATTCGAGTTGGTGTGTTGGTTGAGGTTGTTGAAGTCCTTTGTTGGCACGGTTCAATGCCCTGAATATTTTCTCGGGGTCTGAGAGTCCTTCTAGTAGTTCTCCAGTCCTCGAAGAATTTCTAGGCATACACCTGCTTTCCACAAGATTTCAAACGTTAGAATTTCAATGAAAAGATTGGTATAGAGAAAACTGACTACACTTAGAATTTTTGTATTTCTTTCAATTGTAATTGATAACACCGTTAATTCCCCGGCAACGGCGCCAAAATTTGATCACGCTCAACTGAGTCTCACAAAAGACTATGCGGGCGTTGCAAATATAATCTGAGTATTATTGCCCAGAGTCGAACCACAGGGAACTAACCTATCAATCACTACTGTCAGATTTACTAAATTCACACAATCTGTTTTCCCAAACTTTTTGATTCACAATGGTTGATTTTCTAACAACTAAAGACTGAAAGTAATTAACAGCTGAAAATTAACTAAACTTGATGTGTAAACAGTAGAAATAAAGTCTAAGGCAATGGTTTCCCCCGTTGGTACTTTCCTTGGTTGTATATGTCTTATAACTATGATTTAGTTGTCTCTAACAATCATGAACGCTCAAGCTATCATAATTCTTTCTCAAGTAATTATGATAATCTACTAGACGCACTCTCTCAAGCTACGCTAGCTAATTTCACAATACAATTCACTTAGATTGCACCCGGGATTTCGTCATCTCTAATCAAACCCCTAAACCCTCGGTTATGACTCTCGTCTATACTCCAGGAGTGATGTTGTTCATACAATCACCTAAATATGCACTCTCTCTCAAGTAGATACATAATAAATAGGAACGGATAATTGAGGGCCCTTTCAACTAATCCACAATCAAAACATAGATGAACAATTAGAGATTAAAAACCAAATTCAATTATATTAAAAAAACAACCAAGTCATCCCCGACGGGTTCCACCAAAATCTTAGATTAAGGTTTTTAGCTACTCATGACAATGGGGAAATAAACTACTAAAAGATTCATAATCATAAATTGCAAGAAAAATAAAGAAGAATAAGAGTAATGATATTTTGGGTGATCTCACACTTGTTTTCCTTGCCAAAGTACTCTCTAAAAACATTACATGCCTCCCTTGGGCAAGTTCTATTGTTTAAATAGGGTTTTTGGGCTAAGAATTTCGTGTTTTGTACTTCAATCCCTCAATTTTACGCCTCCTGCCGCGGTCCTACCGCGGTTACGCTAGGACCGCGGCCAAATGACCTCTCTGAATCTGCAATAGCTTCTCGCTGCGGTCCGACCGCGGTTACGCCGGGACCGCGGCAGTTCATCTCCAGTTCTGGTTTGTGCATTTCACATGGTGCACTTGGCGGATATTATACGATTGGCCTCTTTTTCCTCCATAATTGATCCCAAAAGTACTCCATAGCCTTCTTTTATTGTATGTAACCTGCAAAACATGAAAAGCTCTAATAAGAGCATTTTGTTATCACTTTTACCATAAATAAACAGATTGAAGCTAACACCTATTTGAAGACAGTTAATTAATTTAAAGACAATTATGTGAACTGAAAAAAAAAACACTAATCAACAAGCCAAGGCTAAGGCTAGCAAACGGGTTGGGCCCGGGCCTAAACGGCCTCGTGGGCCGGTCCTATGTGTGCCCGGGCTTCGTGGGCTGGGCTTAAACAGTCCCGAGCTTCGTGGGCTATTGGTAGTAACCCGACCGTGATCAGAATCACGAACTAATGATCCCGGGCTATATATATATTGAAACAACACCAAGTAAAAATCTCGTTTTCGAATTTCTAAAACACTTATATTTTAGTTTTGAAGCAACACCAAGATATGCTAAGTGATGCAATCGTTCATATATTGCATCTACACAGAGTGATGAGATTATGAAAATAATAATAGTGGAGTATTTATAAGAACAAAAGTGGTTGATGGATCTACATTAACATATTGGGTACAACTTTTCTTAATGGTTGTGATTGTTATGTAGGGGTATTAGGTTTTTTAGGCTTTAGTTTTTTTATTCAATTAAATAGAATATTTAGTAAAAATAAGATATATATATATATATATATATATATATATATATATATATATATATATATATATATATATATATATATTCTCTCTCATATTTCTAAATGAATTTGGAAAATATAATACGTTTTCAAATTAAATTAGTTAGAGGAATTTCTTAAGAAGTATATCCTAAAAGTAATAGTATTATATGGCTAAAATTATGTCCATATCCCGAAAGTAATTATACTAATAGAAAATCTAACGTGTTCCTAAAGGTATTAAGTTTACAAACTAACATGTAATATCATATATCTATGCCCGAAAATAACTATACTAATATGATTTCTAAAGATAATCATGTAGGATTCCTAACGTATAATACTATGTCCTAAAACTAATATGAATACAAGGCTAATATCTAGAATACCGGTTATGCCCCTTTTGTAGGTTATTATGCTTAACAATAAAAGGTTATTTTTGTAAACCAATATTTTATTCATGCTTTTATAATAAAATAGATTAAAAGTAACATGAAGTGGCATACACAGAATTTTCCTTAAGCGGTGTCACATTTGAAAAAGTAAAAAATGACATTTTCGACACCGGTTCAACCTCAGTACATCCCCTCAGGTGTAAAACTTATACTTAAAGATACATTTCCTCCCTCTTGATTAATGTATTCATCTTGAATAATATTTGGTTACAGTATACTCCAACCTATTATACTTAACAAACCTTTGAAATCAAAGCTACAAATTTATCATAAATTTTCTTTAAGAAAAATTGTGATTTTGAGGTTCGAAAAGGCTCCTTAATGCATCATGGTTATTTGAATAATATTTTTGGGCAAAATACATAGTTTACCCATTGACCTTGCACCCAAATCCCTGTTACACATCTGTCTACCACGGGCAACCTTTTACACACCCAACATTTTAGAAGTGTGTCAATGGCACCATTTTGCTTAACTGGCATGTGCGTGTTTAACACAAAAAATAAGAGCGTGAGAAAGATAAACCTTTTGTCCAAAATCTTATTTAAGTGCCATCTGTCAAAAAATTAAACCAGGATGGAAATTATTTTATAAAACAAACACAAAAATGAAGAAAAGACAAGAGAAAGAAAAGGAAAAGACCATCTGGTCTAATTCGCCGACAGCTTCACCATAAAGAAGATAAAGCCCAATCTACAAATTTACACCATAATATTCAATCAAATAAGGTAATTTAGTCATCTTCTCTATCTTTTCCTTTTCCATTCAAAAAGTTCGACGATTTGTGGTGGTGTCGAATTTTTGAATCGTCATTTGGGAGGAGAAAGTTTTGAACCTCCATCGTTGGGGTTTCTTGAGTTTTTGAATCGGTGTTTGGGTGGAGAATCTCGCAACAATGTTGGAAATTGTTTGGACCGAATTGCTAAGCTTGTTTACTGAATTAAATTTTCGTTGTTGTTTTGTAATTGATTATAGCAGTTATTGGACTTAAATTTTTGAATCGGTTGCTGGGTTTGTCAAATTTGAATATGTGTCAAAAAATTTAGAATTATAACTTTAAGCTGCCAGTTCAATGGATGCGAAGGTGATGCGATGAGTGGCGCCAGCTATGGTGGTGGTGGTCACTTGCGATGATGCGCAGGAGAGATGGGGGAGCCGAGAGCTAATTTAGTTTTTCTAAAAAAAAAAAGGTTCTCTTGTAGCCATAATTTGGAACCTAATGAATTTGTGGAATTGAAACCTGGTGCATTTGTAGAAAAAAATGTGAAATTATTATACAAAGATTGCCCTCGACATTGGTGGCCGGAGTGGATTCTCCGACGAGTTGGGTGGGGAGTCCTTTTCTTTTTCTTTATTTTTTCAATAAAACTTGGATGGATTCTTTTTATTTTTCTACTTTTAAGTTAGTGACACGTGTCACAACCTTATTCATGCGTGACACACACATGTTTAGAAAATGTGGTAAAACACAGAAGTGGTGTGTCATTGACACACTTCTAAAAGGTTGGGTATGTAAAAGATTGCCCGTAGTAGAAAGGTGTGTAACAGGAATTTGGGTGCAAGGTCAATGGGTAAACTATGTATTTTGCCAATATTTTTGAGTTGCCAATCTTTTCCTAGGGCCAACCTCTAAGGAAATTTAAGTTAACTCCTTTAATTTGACGATGTTGCTTCGACCATTGACCCTTTCTTCCAATTAGATGCATTTTGAGATTTTGAACTTGATTTTAAAAGCTTGGAAGATGCTTTAGAATAATCTATGAAAATTTAAGTTGAATTATAAATTAAAATATCTATTTGAGAACCTCCAAATAATTTTATAGAGTACACTCATAAAGTAAAACTATTTTAAAAAATTCTAATAAAAGAGTAAAAGAACGATATAATGAAAAAGTAACTTACTTGACTAAAAAAATAAAAGCAACGGCAAGAAATACTCTCCATCTCAAGAGATACATTCTTGTAGTGGCTCAAATCCTTGTCATTTTTTCCCCAGCCCAAATCCCTCAAAACAAAAATGTAGATATAAACCTCATCAAGCAAGCTCGATCTTGCGACCTTGCCTAAATAAATCAGACGCCACACCAGTTGCCCGAAAGAGCTTGATGGCAAGCTTGTCACACTTATTTAGTTTTGTACCTTATATGGCATTTTGCAGATTATTTGTATATATATTTAACAAAAATTTATGACGAAGCGATACCACATGACACCTTACCTTTACTGCATTCGCCCTTGGTGACACCGCTTCACCTTTATTGCATCCGCCCTGATAACATGTCAACAAAAGAAGGTAGATCCTTTGGGATAAATTATCATAAAGACAATAGTACCATTGAACCATATTGAATAAAATGACTTTATGAATCTAAGCAACTATCATGAAATGAACTTACATTTTTATTTTCTGATTTCCGAACAAATCATCATAACATTAAAAAGCTGTTGGACATGTATATGAAGGAACTTCATTCTAGACTGGGATGAAAACATTAAAAAGAAACAAAACGTCAATAAGGTAGACTTTTGTGAAGTTCGTCAATATTGGCTACAAATTATATAATTTGAAGAAAAAAATTTGATATAACTTAAATAGCAGGGTGAGAATGCTATTGGGTGAAATTCCTACAAATATGTAGCATCTTCGTAGAAATGACACTAGGCAGTCACTTTTAACTATGCTGTTTAAAATATATCCATTGTTTACAATATATTTAAAGATTAGTCAATTCGCTCAAACTTCAGGACACGACGCTCTGAAGTTTAAACCTCAAAGTTTAAAATTAAGGACATTATGTTATATAGTTCGAAAATTGTATCCAGAATATTCGAATCTTATATGCAGAATTTTAAATTAGCAGTTTAGCAATTCAGAATACTTAGTCCTTAGCAGTTTAGCAATTTAAAATTAACAGTTCACAAATTTAGCATACTAATCCTGAATTTCAAATTAAAAGCTAAAAAATTTAGGATATTTAGTCCTAAAGTTTGAATAAATTGGCTAATCTTTAAATACATTATAAATATAAATATATTTTAAATAGCATGCTTAAAAATGGCTACTCTTGCACTTCGCCCAGTATATTCGGCCCAAACACAAATCAGACCTCAAATTGAAATCCTTGCAAAAATCCCAAGCAGTTTACTCTTCTATTTGGCTCAACACCCTGCCGCCATCTTCCTCTGCAAATACCTCTTTCTCTTCAGCGTCACAATGGGAAAGAAGAGAAAACACACTGAAACAGAGGCTTTGGCCAACGGAAACAAAGAAGAAACTGCAATAGAAAGGCCAAAGAGAACTCTATTAGGTTTTAAAGATGGTTGTACTGAAGAAGAAAATAAAGAAACTTCAGTTGTTACTTTTAGAAATAAAGAAAAAGTTTTGGTCACTTGTTCTCGCCGTATTAGCTTCAGGTTTGTATTCCTTTTTGCTTTTTATTCAAAAACGGGTTTAGTAAATGATAAAAAGTTTGATTTTTTTTGTTTGTTTTGTTGATTGGGTTGTTGTAAATGGTAAAAAGATTGATTCTTTTTTGGTTTTGTTGATTTGGGTATTTTCAGGTATAGACATTTAATGTTGAACTTGGTGTCACTTTTGCCACACTGTAAGAAAGATAACAAAGTGGAGTCTAAAGATGCTAAAGGTGCAACCTTGAATGAGCTTGTTGAGTTGAAGAGCTGTTCCTCTTGTTTGTTCTTTGAGGTAATTTTTGTTGTTGTTGTTGTTTGTATGTTGTTTCAGTTGTCTTGTGAAAATTTGTATCTTGTTAGTAGCTTTGGTGATAATTGGGCTTGATAAAAAGAATGAGGTTTGAAGTATTAGGCCATCTCCAACCCTAACACCAAATTTCACACCAAAATGGTGTAACACCAAATTTACTCCAACCATTACACACCATTTTATACACCAAATCTTCTCTCTCTTCTATATTATATTATTATCTTCTATTTACTTTTCATTTTTTATTTCCTTCAAACAAATACTATCTTTTTTCTTTTTTCCATATTCATTATATATAATTCACATTCACCACTTATATAATCATTTATTACAAAATTATTTTAAAGGATAAATCAACTAAAAGTGAAATCATTGATAAAAGATAATTAAATAAATTTTACATCATAGTCAAATTTAATTTAAGTACCACATAAATATTTAACTTTCGCCTCCATTCTCCCATAAATGCTGGATTTATGTTTTTTAATGTAATTTCACTTTTAATGTATCCTCCTTTTATGTACTTTAATTATAATGTATTTTTATTTTATGTATTGTTAATTTTCTTTTTTAAATTTTAGTTTTTACTTTTCAATTTTAGCAACATTAGATATCTTACTTTGCAATTTTTATTTTTAAATAATGGTTATATTTCTTTTTATACAATAATAATAATAATAATAAAATTAACTTCTAATTTTATATAAATATAATATATACAAAAAGTTAATATATAAAAAAAATAGGATATAAAATTAAAATTATAAAGATCTTAATATAAAAATTAATTATATACACAATATATGATAAATTAAAAGTCCAAATAATAAAAAGATGAATAAAATAATAATAATCCAAATTTGGTGTGATTTGGTGCAACACTATTCATGCTCTATAATGGTGCAAGATTTGGTGTTCCATTGGAGCAAAAAAACACCAAATTTTGCACCAAATTTGGATTTGCTGCAACATTTGGTGCAGCCTTGGAGATGGTCTTAGTATCAAATTATCTAGTATTAGTATCTAATTGGTGCCTACCAGGAATAGGTATCGGGTAACTCTATTGCCAAGACATAAAAAATACTTATTATAAGTTACAATATCTATCATTTAAATTAGTTGCTCGATTTCAATGAACTATTTAAAACCCTGTTATATATGGATGTGAAACAAAGTTTGATGAACATTTATAATCTAGCAATCCCCTGTGAAAATATATGCCCTTGCCAAAGGAAGTGCTATTTTTATTTTCAAAGTATATGAATAAACATCCAGGTACTTGATAGGAAAACTACCATTTTTTATCCTCTTTGCTACAAATAGACTGAACAAGGTAGTAGGAGTGACATTTGTCAAAAATCGACTTGAAGGTGGCCATACTTATCTTATAATATAAGTGTACGACCTGCGATATCGAAAACCATGAGAGATAAAGCAGAACCGCTCAGACTTTGCATCACGATGTCGCAACATCTTTCGATGATAAACCACTTGGGTACACGAAGAAAATGAACACAGATGTTTTTACTTGTCTGTCCATCCTTTAGTCAAATCCTGTTTTCTCTTGTTTAGAGGAAGATATACTGGGTAAGATAGACTGTGGGCTATTCCTGGTCAAGCCTACCAACTATCTACATCTGTTGGATTAGTCATATTTATCCTGTAGATGTCTATCGTTCTAGACGTCCCTAGACAAAATTAAAGTCGTAACAATAAAATGCATGGGCATTCAAAGATGGACAGCCATGTGTCCGAGGAGCATTTTAAGCTCATTACCAGTTGGACATTCATCGTAAAAGATTATAATCTTCCACTGGAAAGTGGAAACCGAATGTTCCCTTCCCTGTTTGCCTTCTCTACCCTCATGAGATCATCCCCAAATTGCACAAAATCAGCCATGCCATGGATTAGATTGATGGTCAATTCCCCAGCTTCTTAGTGGCCTTATCTTTTGGAATATATAACCTGGGGAAGAATAAAATCAAGCAAGTACATTTTCTCAGGTAGGAGGAGTACAGCCTCTGGATTAGCTCATGACTGATAGTGGAGGCTGTTTGAGTTGTTGCAGAAAATAAGCAAAAAGAGACTTGAGGACTATTTGTTCTAGAAGATATCTTTATATAAGGTTTCTGAAGTTCCTCTGTAACTTTTTTGGCTTGCTTACAGTGAGCCGAAATTCTGTTGAATAACATATTCGGTTTTTGTGTATTTTGAAAGACATGGTTTCATCATTTCTGTGTTTCAATCATTATGCTATGGTTGCTTCTTATATATGTATATGCTTTTATTTTCTTACTTTCAGTGCCGAAAGGGAAAAGATCTCTATCTATGGATGGCGAAATGCCCCAATGGTCCATCTGTGAAGTTTTTAGTCAATGCAGGTATTGAAATAGATGGTTTCATCAATCATGTTCATTTGTAATTGGAATGCCATTGAAATTGTATGTCAACTGAAAATAAAACTTGTCCTCTCACTCCTCCTTATCAGGAAAAAAACGTTTTCTCTCACTCCTGGTTTTCTCTTGAATGAGGAAAGATCTAAATTATTCTACTTTTTTCATTTTGCTTTTGAAGTGCACACGATGGAAGAATTAAAGCTTACTGGAAATCACTTGAAGGGTTCACGTCCTATTCTGACTTTCTCAAGCAATTTCAATAAAGAACCTCACTGGAAGCTTTTGAAAGAAATGTTCATGCAGGTAATCTGACTTCTTTCAGACATTGATCTTTGTAATAATTCTTCTTAGCTAAAATAGTGCAGTCTATTGTTTCATACTACATTTTCGCCTTTTTGCCTGTTATGTTTTAGCAAAACTTTTAAGCAATTCTGTACTGGAAGGAGTTTGAAGCAAAAACGTGATTACTTGGTGATAGCTGTTTGGTCTGCTGAAGATGCTATTTTTGTTGATACATTTTGGCCTTGTGGTCCTATACAAGCACTTCTTCTGTTTTCTGTTCCTTTTACTTCATCGAAGTTTGTTGCCTGCAGTGACTCTTCAATGGGGTTTTTCTGCTATTCAAAGTAATTGGTGGTTAAAGCATTTTCTTGAAAATTCAAACTTTTGAACGTGATTTCATTAGAGATTGAAGGTTCAAATACAATTGGTTATTTGTTTGAGTTGCGTTTCATTGTCCATATATTTATGTAAATCCTCTTAAAGTTGTTAGCTCTGTAGTGACATGATTTCTTGATTTACTGTGATGACATTCTTACGCGCTTTTTTCTTCTGTCTCATCAGATTTTTGGAACCCCAAAGGATCACCGGAAATCTAAACCTTTCTATGATCATGTATTTGTGTTCTCAATTCTAGATGACCACGTATGGTTCCGTAATTACCAGGTTCGTTGCTATTCGTACCACGGTAAAATGTGTTTCTAGTGGAGTGTTGTGAATGTTGCTCTTTTTTGAAGAAATTAGTTCTCTTTGCGGCTTATCCTTGCCCGTAGCAAAGTGTGCTTCAAGTTGTTTATTTTGGTCCCCTGGAGGGAAATTTCTTAGGCCTGCCCATTGGTTGTGCAAGGCCGCATTCTTCCGAGTTTCGACCTAGTGCAAAAACTGTGCACATGTTCCTCTCTTTCACCAAAATCATGTAGTAAGCAACCTCAAAGAAAAAAACAGAGGAAAATTAAATGACATATTTTATAGTCCAAAGGATGATATAAATACTCAGTCAGTATTCGGGGTTGAGAATTGGAACTAAATAAAGCCAGAAAAAACAAAAATAGAAAGGAACAGAGAGAATATGTAGCCTCTTAGTTAAATATAGGAGCAGAAGTGATACATGAGATCATCTAATATTACTAGTCTTGAAATCCATGGATGGGTAACTTTTCTGCCATTTGACGCATACTACCACTAACTTGTGTGCTGTGGAAGTGGGAGTCCATGGTCTCCCCTCGAATCAAATGCTGAATTATCGGATTTAATCTATTTCTTTAGCTATATTAGCGAAATAGATGTCTAATATCATTCACCTCAAAGAATTCTGTTATTTCTTTTTTGATTTGTAGTAAAAAGGGCTCTGTCATTTCTTTGGTACTCTTTATATCTATACCAAGTAGTCTAACCTTTTTTCACATCATTCCTTGACGTTCTGGAGCAGATATCATGTCCTCATACTGGAACACAGAAAATAGACCGCGGGGACCTAGAAAAGATGACGCTTGTAGAGGTTTGTAATCAAACTTTGACGAGCCCGAATGATAAGAAACCATCATGTTTGATATTGAAGTTACGTTTTTACGTGTGTAGGTTGGCCCAAGGTTTTGCTTGAACCCAATTAAGATATTTGCTGGTAGCTTTGGTGGCCCTACGCTTTATGAGAACCCATTTTACGTTGCACCAAACCAGGTATGATTCATCACTTGCTCCTCGTTCTCTTGCTCCCCAGTTGCTTTTTGTACGATTCATCTCTTGTACAGTTCCTAATGTTTTTTCCTCTTCATGTGCTCCAGATCCGATCACTAGAGAAGAAACAAAAGGCTGGCAAATATGCAAAGAAAGTCAAAGCGAAGACCAGGAGAAAAATGCATCAGTTGTCTAATCCGCTGGAGGTAGATGAATTTGCAGATATGTGGAAGGAGTGATAAATTGTTGGCGCACTCGAGTACCCCAGGAGTTTGAATGCTAATGTGCCCCGCGAATTTTGTATTGCTAGAAATATCATCCCTTTTGAACATTTAAAGTATGAACTATCTCCTGATTTCCAGCCTAGTTAGAATGAATGCTACGCAAAATTGTTGTAATGGCAGTGTAAGAATGCCCCCTTTATGATGCTAACAGGGGCTATATGCCTTTGCTATATATCTACTAGTCTCTCGTATTGTACTTTTTCACAGGGTTTTAACCTAGTCTTTAAGTGATGTATGAGTTAGTCGCATGTCGGATATTTGAACCTTGCTATAGACAAAAGCTTGATATTTAGAGCCCGTTCGGACATTAGAAATCTTTTCCTTTTTTTTCAAAAAAACTTTACTTCTTTCCGAAATCGGCGTTTGTTCGTACAATTTTCGCTTGAAGATGCATTTTGAAATTTTCGAAAATTTGAAAACTCCTAAAAGCTGTTTTTTCAAAATTTTTACTCAAATTACTCACAAAATTTTAAAAACAATCTAAAATTATATTCATGCCCAAACACAATTTTAAATTTTAAATACCATTTTCATTTGAATCTTTTTATTTACCGTATTTTAGAATTTTACAATCCTTATGTCCAAACGCTCACTTAAAGTGTAGAACACAAAAAAATTCCCATCCCCCAAAAAATAAGAAGAAAAAAAAAGTTTATGTTTTATGCACCTATTATGTATGAAACATTTATATAATTAGTGCATATGAGTTAAATCCATGAAAGAAAAAGAAAAGCTTTAGCTTCCAATTCTAAAGCTATAGTTATATCTCTTCTATGCCATGATGAGGTCTTGACCTTTTTTAATATTAAAACTAGTTCTCTTCTAAAGTTTAAATAAAATGTAGAAATAGCTCATTTATCTATAGTTATCTCTTTTTAATTTGTTTGATAAATTTGTTATGACATACGCACTTTGATTGATATTGTAGCACTTTTTACACCTATATGGGTGCGACTTACCATTTATAATCAGAAACATATCCCATTATCTGACCTGATTTCTCATGCTTTTACTAAGGTTTTACTAGTGAAATATAAAATTTTATGATACTAACTATTTTTATTTACATGATTGAAAATTGGCTAGCTCACTTTAATCTTTATCACTACTTTTATTAATTATAGTATATCCATAGTTAGACACATCTATCGTTGGTGAAGCGTATAGATAACTCTAACTTTTAGAGCTCGTTTGGTACGAGGGAGAAGATAATTAATCTCGGGATTAAATTTGAGATGAGTTTATCCCACGTTTGGTTGAGATAAAATCTCGGTATAATAATTCTCTCAGGATTATAGTATTATTTTTATCCCTATTAAAAGGTGGGATAACAATTTTGAGATAATTAATCCCAAGATAATTAATCATGAGATAACTTGTTTCTCATCCAAACGACGTCTTACACGTTTAGTTGTATTGACACCCTAATGCATAATAATTTATGTTATAAAATCTTTTTTTCTTCGAATAATGTTATTTGGGACATGTAACCCTTATATCATGATTCATGGTTAATGAATCCATAGTTAATACCGAAGATTGTGGTTGGGTGATTCTTGCACTCTTAATTAAAGTCTCGAGTTTAAACCCGAGCCTTATAAATTAAAAAAATATCCTGATAGGATTGCTTTTCTATTTAATGGTAAGCTCCTTCCCTCCATCACAACAAACACTGAGGCACAGAAAGAAAGAGCTCGGAAATTAAAAGAGTGGTCACTATAGCGCACGTTAACCAAAGTTAACCCTCTATGGCGCACATTAGCATATACCAATGTCTTCACCACCTCCTCTTCTCTCTTCTTTCTCGTTACACCCATCACCTTTCTCCTTATCCCCCCTTTTCTCCTTTAGGGTTAGGGTTTTCTCTTCTCTTATTCTTCTTTACTATTAGTATCACAATTACAAATTCCTCTCTTCAAATTTTCCTTTTTCTGCTATTTTTATTTATTGTACCAAATGCTTGTCCCCGCTGTTGTTTTTTCAGCTCAAACAACATAATTCATGGACCCAAAGAGGCGATATTCCTACTCGAATCTCTTCAATCTTGAGGTACCTTTTATGGGTTTTGCTCTACTCACAGAAGGGTGTCTTGTGATACTAAAATCTCGGTAGTTTGTGTTAGGATAATTTTGTGGTAAATTGGGGATTTGATGGTTAATTCTTCGAGAAAGTTATGTTTTTGCCTTCTTATAGTGATTCTTTTTTTGATACAATATGAAGTGGGTTTTGTTCTGTTCTCAAAAGGGTGTCTTATGATATTAAAATCTTCATTGTTAATGTTAGCATGATTTTGTTACAAATTAGGGATTTGATGGATAAATTTGCTAGATATTTTGTTTTTGTTGCATGTTTGTAGCTATCTCTTTTGGGTTTTGCTCTACTCTTAAAAGGGTGTCTGTGATGTTAAAATCGTGGTAGTTAGTTTTAGGATAATTTTGTAACAAAACTAGGGATTTGATTGTTAATACTTCATTAAAGTTCAGTTTTTTGCATGTTTGGAGTGATTTTTCATATAATATGAACTGGGTTCTTGTTGGAATTTCATTTGGGTGTGTGGAACTTGTGAATTTATATGGGTTTTGTTCTATGCTCAAAATGGCGTCTTTACAATAACCTTTTTCACAAATAAGGGATTTGATTGTTAAAACTTCTAGAAAGTTTATATTTTTTGGCTAGTTTGTAGCGCTTCTTGAGGTATCTTTTATGGGCTTTGCTCTATTCTCAAAAAGGTGTCTTCTGATATTTAAGTCTTGGTAGTTTGTGTTAGGATTACTTTGTTACAAATTAGGGATTTGATGATTAGTTTTTTTGAGAAGGTTTAGTTTTTTCTTTTGCATGTTTGTTGTGATTTATGATTTATGCGAGGTTTTGTTCCATTCTCAAAATGGTGTCTTGTGATATTAAAATCTTGCTAGTTAGTGTTAGGATAATTTTGTCACAAATTAGGGTATGGTTAAGTCTTGAAGAATGTTTTTTTTTTTTTTGCATGTTTGGAGTGATCTTTTATTTAATACGTTGTTCTATTCTCAAAAGGGTGTCTTCTGATGTTAAAATCTCGGCACTTAGTGTTAGGATTGTTTTGTTACAAATTAAGGATTCGATGGTTAATTCTTCATGAAAGTTTAGTTTTTTGCTTGTTTGTAGTGATTTTCAATTTAATTTGAACTGGGTTTCTCTTGGAATGTCAGTTGGGTTCTCAAAATAGTGTCTTGCTTTATTAAAATCCTGGTAATTAGTATTACTGTTGGGACATTGTGTGGGGGATTTCTTTTGGTGTATTCTTCGAGAAAATCTATTTATATTTGCTTGTTTCTAGAGATTGTTAATTTATTTGAGCTGGGTTTTTCTTGGAATTTCAGTTGGGTGTGCGGAATTTTTTTTTTTTGAGAAGGTAAATTGTATTAATCAAAAGGGAGAAAACTCCCGTATACAAGAAGTAGGGTGCCGCGGAACTTCTTAATTTAGTTAAAGTTTGGATCTTATTTTACTCCCTTTAATATTTTTTTTTTGGATAGTCATTGATTAACTTCCAGCTGCCCCAACTGGATGATGATTTTGATCATCATGGGAATAGTAGTCAGGATGAGAGCAGAGGTAGCCCAGGTAGACATTCTTTCTTGACATTGTCTTTTTTTCTTTTAAATTGAATTCTTTATTATTTGGGTCGATGAGTATGACCAATTAGGACTAAAATTGTGTACTTATAAAAAAGTATGTCCGAATAAGACTAAATTCGTGACTGATAACACATTCTTTTCACTAAAAATCATTTATTACTAATATTGGTCCAAAAGAAAGAAATCTTTGAGTTAGCAAATGCACACTCTTTATCCTATTATAATGCAAATTTGACTTTCTTTAGGCAATGAAAAGTTAAGCTAATGCAGTGTTGTAATAATCAGCCGCATCTTATGTTGGTTGATAGGTGGAGCACCCAGGAACCGGAGTAATGGTATAATGTCTGGTAGGGAGTTGAAGAAAAAGAGGCGGACTTCATATAGTAGTGATGAAGACGGGGATGGGGACAGAGGTTATAATACCCATATTTCAGAGGAAAGGTATAGAGCAATGCTGGGAGAACACGTTCAAAAGTATAAGAGGAGGCTTGGTAATTCCTCAGCAAGCCCTGCAGCTACTCGTAATGGGGTGCCTGCGATGAGAAGTGGAGGATCAAGAGACCAGAAATCAACAAATGATCATAGAGGAGCACTCAGGCTTGACTCTGCATCAGAATTTTTTAACAATAGCACTCAGAAGTTAGGGAACCATATTCAGTCTGATTTTTCAGGACCATATGGTGGTGATAGGTTTGTCTCTCTGCTTTCGCCTAATCTTTTGAAATGAATGTTAATATGTTTACCCAAGTTGTTTTTTATTTTTTATTTTAAGCCTCCAAAAGGTAAAGTGTGTCACCTCATTTTTCGAATTTTTGCAGATCTATTTATGAACCGGCTTTCTTGGATCTCGGGGAGGACATCACATACAGGATCCCTCCACCCTATGAAAAGCTGGCAACATTATTGAATTTGCCAACCATGTCAGACATTCAAGTTAATGAAATTTACCTCAAGGGTACACTTGATTTGGAGACTTTGGCTGCAATGATGGCTTCTGATAAGAGACTTGGGCCCAAACGTCATGCAGGTATGAGTGATCCCAAAACCCAATTTGAATCTCTTCAGGCACGATTGCGAGCCGAGCCAGCTAATAGTGCCGGTCAGAAATTCAGTCTGCAAGTCAGCGAAGCTGCATTAGAGGCTTCTTCCATCCCTGAGGGGGCTGCAGGAGGTATACGGCGTTCTATATTGTCAGAGGGTGGTGTCTTACAGGTTTATTATGTGAAAGTGTTAGAGAAAGGAGACACCTATGAGGTTAGTAATTCTCTTTAGCATTGCAGTCAGTTTTTGTTTATCTCATAGCTATATGGGCATCAGTCATGTTGCTTACATATGAGTGGTCATTTGGAGCTCCAGATTATTGAACGTAGTCTACCCAAAAAGCCAAAACTGAAGAAGGATCCCTCTGTGATTGAGAAGGAAGAAATGGATAAGATTGGAAAATATTGGATAAACCTTGTCAGGAAAGAAATCCCAAAACATCATAAGATATTCATCAATTTCCACAGGAAGCAATTGACTGATGCCAAGAGGTTTTCAGAAACTTGTCAGAGAGAGGTAAGCACGTCCTGGATCTTGTTGAACAAAATTTGTGTGCGATTCTGCAAATTTCCATGCTAGTTGTCTTTTGGAAGTTCTTACTTGAGTGATGGGTTCCCTTTTTCAGGTAAAAATGAAAGTTAGCAGATCACTTAAGGTGATGAGAGGTGCTGCAATTCGTACAAGGAAACTTGCTAGGGACATGCTTGTGTTTTGGAAGAGAGTTGACAAGGAGATGGTACTTAAATTCTACCTTTTTGACATTATTTCATAGTGAACTTTTTGCTATTATGGTATGTATGAGAAGTTGCTATTCGAGAGCAACCTGAGCAGCCGGAGAGGAGGGAGGGAGGAAAAGTCAGCCATGGTTAGCTGCATTCTTTTTTCAAGTATGGTTAGCTGCATTCTTAATTAGCATAGATGCAGCTCTTTGTTTTGATGGTTTTCAGACTATTACCACATTGTATGTTCATCTTAGCCTGTACTATCCTGAAGAAGTAATGAAAGGTGATAAAGATATATTCACCTATTCTGGCTCTCTAGTTCTGTCCCTATTTTATATGATAACGACATGTTAGATTGATGATATTGTTGCCATAAGAGTTTCTTTTCAGCCAATATGTTTTTGGGTTATATGTTGGTTTACCTACTAAAGCTTTGCAATGGAGTATTGATACACTTATGAGAAAAGAAAGTGTACATTTATCAGGATTAAGGACTCATAAAGATGCATGTCCTTAGTCGTGTTTCCTCTAGAAGACTGAATATGCTAAAAGAACATACTTCTTCACGAGTTTCTGCTGTTGACTGTTTGACAAGAGGACTTCCTAAGATGTAAAATTTTTAATGTTGCAGGCAGAAGTAAGGAAAAGGGAGGAAAAAGAAGCTGCAGAAGCTTTGAAGCGTGAACAGGAGCTTCGTGAAGCAAAGAGACAACAACAGAGGCTCAACTTTCTGCTATCTCAAACTGAACTTTACAGCCATTTCATGCAAAATAAATCAACTTTATCCTCTGAGGCTGTGACTTTAGGTGATGAAATGACAAATGACCAAGAAATGTTGTTAAGTTCCAGTGAAGCTAGACCTGGAGAGGAAGAGGATCCTGAAGAGGCTGAGCTGAGAAAAGAGGCCTTGAAAGCTGCACAGGATGCAGTTTCAAAGCAGAAAATGATGACAAGTGCATTTGATAGCGAATGTCTGAAGCTGCGGCAAGCTGCTGAAATTGAACCCTCCCAGCAAGATGCCGCAGCCGCTAACATAGACTTATTGCATCCGTGAAGAAAGGTTAGTAGCATTAGAATAAGGAAAATCCTCAACTCTCTTTTTGTTTTCCCTCTTTCTTTTCTCTCATTTTCTTTTCAAACTCTTCACTCTTTTCTTGTGACGACTCACTCACTTCACTCCACACTTCCTCTCCTTTTTCCACTCTAGAGTTTGTCACTTTTCTTTCCCTCACTTCTCTCTTTCTTTTGTCTCTCGTCCTTATGTTTTCTCTTTGCATTTTTCAAGGATGTTCTCATACTTATTTGGCCTCTTCCCCTTTGGTTCACTTCATCCCCCCTATATTCGACATTGAAAACTTGTTGGAAGTTGTCCAACTCATTCAAGGTGGTCTCATCATCATGTTGAAAAAGTGGGTTGTTAATCATTCGAGGCTCTTGAGGTGGTATGGGTGGTGGAGGAGCGAGATTGTCACTCCTCAGTGGTGCTTGAGGCATACGTTGGGGAGGTAGATTCATTGGTGGTCTAGGTTGGGTCATTTGGGGTGGTGATATTATGGGTATGTGTGCTTGAGGTCTAAATGATGGTTTGTGTTGGTAGTTGGTAGGTGCGGTAGTTTGGTGGAGGAAAATAAGGTCCCTTTGGTGAATGTGGTCGCTTTGGTAAGTTTTGTGGTATTTGGTTGGGTTGGTTGTGTTGCAACTTTTCCCATTGAACCACTTGTCGCACTTGTGAAGGAGAGGGCGTAGTAGAGGAATTAGTAAGCGTCATACTACGCTCCTTTCCTTGTTACCTCAAGTGAGATTCCTCTATCATGGAATTCAACCTTGCATCCGTTTGGTGTTGTCATATGGTAATCTTGATAACCTTCTCACTTAAGTTGGTAACCTTCTCGCTTATGTCATAAAGCATAGAAACAACTTCATGCATCGGAGTCTCACTCCTTGGATCACAAGTAGGACTAGAAGTTTGTCCGTACTCCATGATACCTACAAAACGAGCAAACAACTTAGTAGTAAAAGTTCTCACCAACTCACTTGATGTCGCTCAACCCTCGTGTATCACACTTTGCACCAATTGGCTCTTGCATGCTCAAAATCCTATTCACTCGTGCCTTTTTCCGCTCAAGTAGCGAATGTCAAAATTGCTAGCAAACTTAAGTTCCGAGGTTTCACAAGAAGTTCCAACCATCTTCGGGGTGGAGTGGAAGTTGTGTTTTCACAAGGACGGACAATTAAAAGCAAACGGACTTGAGCCAAACAATTCACAACGATAATAAAAGATAAAAGCACGAAACAATTGGCACGAAACAAAATTAAGCACACAAAGAACTAGGTTAAAACTTGATGTGAACTAATATCAAGTTTACACTAGTTTAGAATTATCAAACAACAAGGAAAAGATTAACAGTTGGAGTTGGACAGAAACTGGACAAAACTAAGTTGCTGAACTTCTGGACTTGTTGCAATCTTATGGAATTGATACTCTGCTCAGCCTTTCACCTTAACCAACTGATGCAACTGATATGCAGATGCTCACACAACAGATACAAAACCTTTCAGTCCATAGCAGAAACAAAGTCAGCAATTTTGGAACCAAACAGAGTAGAAAGAGGGCAGGTTTACTGCTCAAAATACTGCAGATTTTCAACTCAATTTACTGTTCAATTGAGGACCCTTCTCAGCAGATACTAGCAGCTAACTTTGGCTCCCAAACACAGCTCCATAGTGCAGGAACAGTGCTGAAACTTGATCAGGTCTGCAGCTTCTTTCAAGTTCAATCAGTGTAGAAAACACCTGTACTAAGACTGTATTCGATTCCTAGAACCTTTCTGAACACTTAGCTTCAACAACAGAACTCAAACAGAACCTTAATCAATCAGCTAACAACCAACTTGTTCCGCAAATTCTCAAGCAAGTTGCAGGTTTCACAATTTCAAATTGATTCAGCAACAATGTTCAAGAACCATCACTAACTATCAGCAGCTAACTGATACAAAACTACGCAACTGAAGCAACAAAGTTTCCCAACAAAATGCAGATTTTCAGCAGCTCAATAGAGGAGAAGCAGAGTAGAATTTGTGGCTCAGTTGTGCAGAACACTTGAACCAAACAACAGCTAATTTAGAGAGCTCAACCAAACTATCCCTAACTAGTCCCTGAATGTTAGCAGTTGTCAGGGGCAGAAAATTGTGACTCAAACAGTGCAGTGGAATGGGAAACTCAAGAACAAAATTCAATTCAACAGCTATGAGGATACTCCACAAAATAATTCATTAGCAACTTCGAGTCGACTTATGAATTCAAACTCAATCAATCCCAACAATGAGTCCCAAGTATTTCAGTCTAATACCAATTCCAGAATTCAACCAACAGCAATGAATTAGAACTCCAACAACAAGAGAAACTATCAAGTCGAACTCACAAAATCAGTTCAACAATCTCCAAGAAATTTTACAGCAAATAGTTTCAACCAATGGCAGCCTCAAGTCGAACTACGAATTCAGTTCAATACTCAAAAAAAAATCAAGCTTAAACTACGTGAGTCGAATTCACAGATTCAAATCGATCGATCCCAAATAATAGTAATGAAGTTCAGTCTTCTATTCGATTAATCAATCACAAATCCCTCAGAATCCAGAAAATGACACAAGTTTAAGCATAGAGAAATCAGACCTGATGCGTCGAGGAGTGCATAGGCTACGCAACAGCTTCAGGCACTCAACTCCAGAAATTTGAAGCTGTTCTTCGAGCTTCAGCACCAGAAATTCGATTGTCGAGCAATCCTCAAACAAATGAAACCAAGCTTCAGCCACAACTTCTCGACACCAATTAGAATAAAACCCCAAAACTAATTTGTTCAGACACTCACGAAAACAACGAACCCTAGGTCGCCTTCTCCGTTAACCCGCTTAGCAACTTTGAACCAAAACCCTATTAAATCAGTTTCAATCGAGCTAATCCTTCCGATTTAGCTTTGGTATTAATGTCTCGAAAAAGAATCAGTTACACCTAGTCGATTTCGAGCCCCAATTTTAGATTTCAAATGAAACCTAGCTTCTTCGATGAGCTCGGCAATGGCGGGGTTCAAATTGTGCTCAGATTCAATCGTAACTCCGAATTTTCAGCTCAAATCAGCAGATTAAACTCAGATAATGAAGGAATCAGAATTTTCGGAATAAAAATCCTTAGAGAGAACAAGGAATTCGAATTTTTTCTGCAGACACACAAAACAGTGATAAACAATAACGGGTGAACAGTGATTTTTCTATCTTTGGAATTTTCGATTTTGTTTTTTAGTTTTCTGAGTTGTTGATAATCAAAACAAAGACGATAGAACAATCCAAAACCTCTCTGCAAGATGATACGAACTATGAAGGAAAACAGGGATATAGCAAAATACACAGAATCCACGATTGGAAAACCAATTAGGATATGAAGGTCAATCAATTATACCGTTAAGCAATGAATATAAGAGCTACAATTGATTGGAAAAATAAAAACCAATTAGGATATATGAACCCAAAGTTAATTCTAACGAGCTTAGTCAATTATTACAAGTATAAGCTTTTTGATCTTGACTCATTTAAAGCACTCCAATACTATGATGTTGACTTGGAAATTGTTCAGCATGTGGGCGAGCGTCGTAGTAATTATTATTTAGTTGATTCCATAGAACTATGTAGCCATCTTATATTCTTTTCTATACTCTATGTGTTAGAGCACTTGAGCTATGATTCATTAAATCATATTTAGGCTATATGCTGGTACTATTGGGACCCTAAGTCGTTCTTCGCCGTTGAGTTATTTGCTTAGATGCAGTTATGTAATCAGTCACATTCATCATCACGTATCATATCTCAATCTATATTATCACATATCGTATCACTAATTAGGGCTGCTTAGCATGAGTATTGTGAGCCCGAGTGAGTGGAGAGATTATTGACTAAGTGAGGCTGAGGGCCTATTGTGAGTGATATTTATGGAATCGGGATGTATGCTGCAGCAGGCTTTATTGATCATTTCCATGATTTGGCTTATTATAGTGCTTGGGTTGGATCTGCTCCTCCGAGTCTCCACATCCACAATGAGCGCAGATGCTACTGATTTATTTGTATTGGGCTGAATATTCCCTGGATTTATTTACATTTGGGCTGGATCTTCCCTGTAATGTGTTGAGTTTTATTCCTCAACCTGAAAAGGCATGTCTAAATTCTTGTACCGTTACCTGTAGATTATGAATTTTTGAGATATCACTGTCATATTTTTTGTAACTTTACGTACTGTTAATGTTGTATGTGGGCTGTAATACTCGAACCTGTCACTACTTTCAGTCCAAATGTTAGATTTGTTACTTATTGAGTTGGTTGTACTCACGCTACACCCTGCACTTCCTGTGCAGATCCAGGTGTTTCTGGTCATGGCGGTTGCTCATTCTTAGAGCTCAGTCACTCGAAGATTATCGAGGTAGCTGCCCTGGCATCCGCAAGCCTTGACTCTCCTCTCCTATCCCTCAGTTTTACTTGTTCAATTTCTGTTTCTTAAACATTGCTTTGGACTTTGTATTTGTATAGATGCTCATGTACCAGTGGATCCCCGAATTTTCCCTAGTCAGTAATCTTTTATGTACTGCCAGCCAGGTTATAAAACTGTGTTATGGGACATCTAATAAATTCCAAATCTATCTAGCCCAAGTTCAATCATTCATCTCCCCTTTCCTCCATTGGTATCGTTTTTGTATAGAATACCTTCCTCCTAATTGTTGCCATTCATTCCCCATATATCCTCCCTTGAACTTCTCCATTACATTGCAAATTCTATTCCAGTACTAACTCCAATCAGTTTGTGGCAAGTATTGTTTCCAGCAGGCCCCTTTGATATATATGTGATCCACCCACTTCACCCATAGGTTGTCTGCCTTTTTAGCAATATTCCATACATACTTTGCAATTGCTGCCTCATTCCATACCATACAATCAATTATCCCTAGTCCTCCTTTGTGTTTTGGTCTATACACAATATCTCATGCAATCAATGGAGCGTTATTTGTCCGTTCTCTCCCATCCCACAGTAAGTTGTTGTATATTACGCTAAGCTTTTTTAAGACAACCTTAGGTAGGATGAAAATTGATGACCAATATGTATGTACATATAGCAGAACTGAGTTAATTAGCTGAACTCTACCAGCATATGAAAGGTTTCTCGAGCTCCATGTCTTTATTCTAGCAGATTTTGTCTATTTAAACTTCACAGTCCATGATAGATAATTTCTTTGCTGAGATTGGTACCCCAAGTATCGAAATGGCAATGTCCCTCTCTGATAGCCAGTTGCCTCACATAAGTCTTCTAGTACTTGGTTTGACATGTTAGCACTGAATATATTGGACTTTCCTGCATTAGTGCTCAAACCTGAAGCATTTGAAAAAGACTGCATACCTCTTAACATCAACATTACTGATTGATAATTTCCTTTGCAGAATAGCAATATATCATCCGCAAAGCATAAGTGATTCAGCTTTAACCCTCTGCACTTAGTGTGATAGCCAAAATCCCTCATATCAGCTACTTTATTCAAGATTCTAGTAAGATACTCCATGAAGACTACAAATATCAGGGGTGATATTGGATCACCCTATCGTAAACCTCTCTTCCCTGTTATACTCCCATATAGCCCTTCATTTATTGCAATGCTATTGAGTAGTAGTTATACTTGCCATGATCTATTTAATGAATCTCTGAGGAAAATTCATTGCATAGAGTATTTCTTCCACAAACGTCCATTCTACAGTATCATATGCCTTTTTGAGATCAATCTTGATTAAACAACTCTGAGTAGTGTTCTTCCTGTTGTACAATCTTACCAAATCCTGGAAAATCAGAATATTTTGGACTATGGTTCTCCCTGAAACAAATGCACTTTGGTTCGCAAAAATCAATGTAGGCAGTACCAATCTAAGCTTGTTACATAGCATTTTAGATATCACCTTGTATATTGTATTACACCCTGCAATAGGCCTGTAATCTCCCACACTTGTAGCATGAGAGCTCTTAGGTATAATGGTTATCACTGTATGATTCAGCACTCTTAACATTTTCCCTGTTCTGAAGAATTCCATTATAGCATCCACTACATCTCTCCCCACCACTTCCCAACTATCTTTGAAAAACTTGCTTCCATAGCCATCTGGACCTGGTGATTTTCTCCATTGATTGCCCACAAAGCTATTTTAACCTTTCTTTTTGTAAACTCTTCTTCTAAAATTCTCCTTTGAGTTTCTGTAACTATTGGTCCTTGGCGAATCAAGCTACTATTGACATGCTCTCTTTCCTTTTTGTTAGTCCTTAACAAAGTAGTGTAGAATTCAATAAGACTTAGCAATTTCATCCATCTCTGTTCTATTGACTCCTTGTGCATTAGTTATGGAAAAGACTATGTTCATATTCCTTCTGCCCTTCATCATACCGCGAAAGAATTTAGTGTTTAGGTCCATTTTTTCAGCCATTGCACCTTATTTTTTTTACTTAGATATTGATGTCTAGCTTCATTCAATCTCTTATACTTACTGATTATCCTTGCTTCTTCCTCTTGTAGTTCACGATTAAGAGGTCTTTGCTGCAATCTATGTTGACACTGCAGTAATTCTTCCTGTGCTTGATCTGTCTGCTTTTCTATATGACTGAACTTTTCTTTACTAAGCTGCTTTAGTTTTCCCTTCAAACTGTTTAGTTTTCCCACCATCTCATACATTTTGGTCCCAGTTCTGTTTGTCTTCCATCATTGCTTGACTTTCTCCTCGTATACTGGTAACATGCTCCACATGTTAAAGTACATGAATATATGCTGCTTCTTTTGTTCTCCAGCCCATCTTATTATTGCAGGGCAGTGATCAAATGTCCCCTCGTTCCTATAGTATACTATTGAATCTGGTAGGGCCATTATATTGTTCACCAACACCTTATCAATCCTGTTGTATACTCTGTCATTACCTCCCTGCTTATTATTTCATGTAAAAGGCCCCTGAAGGCTTCATATCCTGTAGTGTACATTCATCCACGCACTGCTTAAACTCTCCTATTTCTGACATTGTAACCGGACTCCCAATTCTTTCCACTCTATTCAAAACACAGTTGAAATCTCCCATAACTGCCCAAGGCTCAGATGCTCATGAATCTCCTTGATATCCTCCCATAATTTCCTTCTTAATGCAGCATCATTGAATCCATATACCATTGTAACTGAGAGTTTCCTTTTTGTACCTCTGTGTTGTACTCCATAGTGTATTAGTTGTTCTATGACATTGTATATAAACATATCAAATACCAAAGGCTTCCATGGAAGCCAAATTCTTCCTCCTTTATGTTGACTTAGGTTAGTACTGTAAGACCATCTATTGAAAAGGTTAAGAGCAGCTCTCTGAGCCTTTCCTCTCTTAACCTTAGTTTCCAAGAGACCAAATAATCCAGCCTGAGAATTATAAGAGATACTTGAAGTGATGGGAGTTGCCGCTTACCATTTAGTTCTGAGTTATTGTTTTTATTATCTAGTATTCCATGTCTTCATTCTATATAAAAAAAAAAAGAAGCTATATTGGACTCCTCCCATGTGCGTGAAGCACCAATTACACTACATGATGAGAAGTTAACTTATGACGAAGAGTTGATCGCTACTGCTGACAGACAAATAAGAAAGTTACGATCAAAAGAAATCATGTCGTTAAAGTCTTATGGAAAAATCATACCATTGAAGAAACTACTTGGGAAGTAGAATATGATATGCGCATCAAATATTCTCATTTATTTCAGTCTACAGGTGTGTACTTGAGTTAAATTCGGGGACCAAATTTTATAAGGTGGGGAGAATGTAATATCCCATAATTTTAAACAAGGATATAGTAGTCATTAGCAAACTAACTAAGTAAACAAAACAAAAAAAAAGTGAAATGCACAAAAAGGGCCGAAACCCATCAGATGAAATATGGCAAAAAAAAATGAATAAGAAGAAAAGGGCTAAGGGGAAAGGGTACGCAACAGACAAATAGACAAAGGAGATTTGGGTGTAATCCTAATCAAATTAAAAGGGATTAATGGAAGGGAAAACTCACGGCATCAAGATAGACAAAGGAAGGGTTAGGTATTGAAGCATATCAAACTTCGGCAGAAGCTATTCATCACAGTAGAAGGAAAAAGAAAGGAAGATTTTATCTATTCTCGTTGAAGGAATTTATAAAGTGGGGAAGAACAAGGTAAGTAAAATTTACTCAACCTAGCCCATTTAACGATTGTTTCGTTAATTAGAAACAAGAAAAGATAAGTTACTTTTGATTAGCACAAATATAAATTTTGAATTAGATGAATAAGTATTTTATTAATTTCATAACAAATAATCTAGCCTATTTAAGAACCACTAGTGCTTGTAAAGCACTATGTAAGAACAGAAAACGGTCCTTTTAAATCAATTCCTTTTACCTTGTCTCTGTAAATAGAAGTACCATAATATCAATCCAAAATAAATAAATAAATAAGAATAAGTAGAAAATCGTAGTTCCTGTTGATTTAGCTACTACTAACTTGATTAACAGAGAATCAGTAGCTATATTTTCGAGGAACAAAAAAAAAAGAGGGAATTATCTAGATGTGTCATGATAAGACCAGTTATGTTAATTGTTCACGAAGCTCATATGTAGACCGGATTTGTGATAATATAGGTAGTTGAATGAGTCTTGTGGACTCTGCTCGAGGTGACACTTTGGGGACACGAGTACTGTGAGTAGTAATCTTACCGCAATTTGTGTTTTCATAACCTGCATGGTTTATATATTATTTTAAAATAAATGTGTTACCGAATGTTTGAAATTGCATGTGGGACAAGTCCTTTACTTGATATCGTACCGAATAGTATACTTGAGATGTTTACATTTATTTAATATGTTCTCACTATTACTAGACATGTTTTACTATGACTTGAGATATGATTACCGCTACCGAAATTGGAATACATGATTTGATAAGAAATAAAATGCCATGTACTATTTTGAAAATGCTTTCATATGAATATTTACTGTTGGATTTTGTTGTTTAATAACAAAAGAAGTGTGAATGGAAAATGGTGGGAAAAGAAATGGAGGGAAGTGAAATTTTAAATGAGTTCACTAATGCACTTTGTCCCTCATTGATAGAAGGAAAGAAAATCTTTGTGTATATATATAAAGAGAAGCTCATCTTTTAGCTCTTAAAGAGCTAAGAAGAAGGCAAGCCTTTCACCGTCGTCGTCGCTCGCTCGCTCGGCTCGGCTTCGGCTTCGGCTTCGGATTCGGATTCGGATTCGGATTCAGATTCAGATTCGGATTCGGATTTGTCAAAGATTGATTGATTAATCTTTTTGGACAAAATTCTTTTCAAATATTTAATTAATTAAGTAAATTAATTAAAGAAAATTCAATCCGGAATAACCCATGACCCGCGGTCCGGTTCGGCCCGTTTTTCTTTCCCGAATTATTTTAAATCCGTTTTTAATTTCACACCTGAAAGGTTGCAAACCTTTTCAGAAATAGTACAAAATTGGCTATAAATATTCCTTCAAATCCCAGAATATTTACTTACGAAATTTTCTAATGATCTTCTTCTTCTTCTTCTTCTTCTGCACTAAAATTCCAGTGTGTTTTGCTGCCATCGAGTGGTTCGCTGATCATTGGCATTTTTGGTACCAACACTCCGGTGAGTTAAATGGTTCTATCCTGGGAGGATATATTCCAGAACCTCGGGTACTTGAGGGGAATAATTTCCTTAAGGACACACTGTGTATTCAGTGGGCTCGATTTGTTCCTACCACGTTTTCAAAATTTATTTTGAAGAAATTTACTGTTTTTCGAAATTAAATTTCTACTAACTTTCTGTTTTTGTTTTTCAGAAAGATTATTATTTAATTTATTTACAGAAATACAAATTGATAACAATCTTAAGGAAATTATATTTATTATATTCTGTATTCTGTCTGAATTTTACTATTCTGATTTGAAGATATAAAAACTTCATCAGAGTATTGAAATTCAGAAAACGATTTGAAGAACATAAAAACTTCATCGTTTTTCTGTAAAACAGTATATAAAAACTTCAGTTGTTTTGATTACGTACTGTTTATTGATTGCAGTATTATTTACTGTTTTGGTTTTGCCATTAATTGATCTCTTCTATTGTTGACAGTAAGAAATGAAAAATAATAATGGAAATCCTTCTGCGACTGTTGGTACAACGACGATAGCCTCGTCAAGCGGCACTGCTGTTCCTACGGCCGAGAAACCGGGGAAATTTTCTAGAACCAACTTCAAAGGATGGCAACAAAGGGTGTTTTTCTGGCTAACCACACTTGGTATGCAGAAATTCACTAGTGAAGAGCCTCTAGTGCCTGCTGCGGACATGCCGGACAATGAAAAGTTCATGGTTGTTGAGGCGTGGAAGCAGGCAGATTTTCTTTGTAAAGGCTATATCTTAAGTGCTTTAGAAGATGACTTGTACAATGTTTACAGTGCAATGAATACTTCGAAAGAATTATGGGACGCACTTGAGAAGAAGTACAAGACAGAAGATGCATTCTTGAAGAAGTTCGTGGTTGCCAAGTTTCTAGACTATAAAATGATAGACAGCAAAATTGTGGGAACCCAAGTTCAGGAGCTTCAACTTATTTTTCATGACCTTATTGCTGAAGGTATGGTCGTGAATGAAGCATTTCAAGTGGCTGCTATGATTGAAAAATTGCCTCATTCGTGGAGAGATTTCAAGAACTATCTTAAGCACAAGCGCAAAGAAATGAAGTTGGAAGATCTTGTGATACGTCTAAAGATCGAGGAAGACAACAAAACAGCCGAGAAGAAGTCTCGTGGAAATTCAACGATCATGGGAGCTAATATCGTTGAGGAGACTGCTCCAAAAAGTAAGAAGAGGAAGAGGTCTTCTGGACAAACTAAGGAGCAGAACAAAAAGAAATTCAAGGCAGTTGCGACAATTGTGGAAAAGTTGGTCACAAAAGCCCTGATTGTCGTCTCCCGAAAAAGGATAATAAGAGGGGACAAGCCAACATAGTGGAGAAGAATAATGACATTGATGATCTTTGCACAATGCTTTCGGAATGCAACCTAGTTGGAAATCCAAAGGAGTGGTGGATTGACTCTGGAGCCACTCAACATGTTTGTGATGTCAAAGAAGCATTTGCGACTTACTCTACTGCTGGTCCCGAAGAAGAAATTTCCATGGGAAATAATGCAACAGCCAAGATTGAAGGTTATGGGAAGATATTCCTGAAGATGACTTCCGGCAATGTGTTAACGCTCAACAACGTTCTTCATGTTCCTACTATTAGGAAGAATTTAGTTTCTACTTTTTTACTTGTAAAGAATATATTCAAATGTGTATTTGTTTCTGATAAAGTTGTTGTAAGCAAGAACGAAATGTATGTTGGAAAAGGCTACCTCACGGAGGGACTTTTCAAACTCAATGTAATGGTTGTTGACAGTATGAATAAAATTTCAGCTTCTTCTTATTTATTGGAGTCAAATGATTTATGGCATATTCGTTTAGGACATGTCAATTATAAAACCTTGCGGAAGTTAATTAATTTAGAAGTATTGCCTAAATTCGAGTGTAATAAATCGAAATGTCAAATATGTGTTGAATCCAAGTTTGTAAAACATCCTTATAAGTCTGTTGAAAGGAATTCAAATCCTTTAGACTTAATTCATACTGACATTTGCGATATGAAGTCGACACCATCTCGAGGTGGAAAAAAGTATTTTATTACTTTTATTGACGATTGCACTAGATATTGTTATGTTTATTTGCTTAATAGTAAGGATGAAGCAATAAAAGCATTTAAGCAATACAAGAATAAGGTAGAAAATCAATTGAATAAAAAGATCAAAATGATTAGAAGTGATAGAAGTGGAGAATATGAATCTCCGTTTGCAGAAATATGTTCGGAATATGGAATTATCCATCAAACTACTGCACCTTACACACCTTAATCCAATGGAATTGCGGAAAGGAAAAATCGGACATTAAAAGAAATGGTGAATTCTTTATTAATAAGTTCCGGATTACCGCAGAGTTTGTGGAGGGAAGCCAAATACTCAACAGAGTACCCCACAGCAAAATGCAATCTATTCCATATGAAAAATGGAAAGGAAGAAAACCCAACTTGAAATATTTCAAAGTGTGGGGGTGTCTAGCAAAGGTACAAGTTCCTTTACCTAAAAGGGTTAAAATTGGACCAAAAACAGTAGATTGCGTTTTCATTGGATATGCTACAAATAGTAAAGCATGTCGGTTTTTGGTTCATAAATCTGATAATCCCGAGATACATGTTAATACGGTAATGGAATCAGATAATGCTGAATTCTTTGAAAGCATCTATCCGTATAAAACTGAAAGCGAGTCGTTAAGTGAAAGACCTAAACGACCTCGGGAAGAACCAAAGGAAAATACTCCAAATATAGAAGATCCAAGAAGTAGCAAACGTCAAAGAACATCTACTTCCTTTGGACCAGATTTTGTGACATTCTTGCTTGAAAATGAGCCTCAAACTTTTAAAGCAGCTATGTCGTCTTCTGATTCAATATTTTGGAAAGAGGCAGTCAATAGTGAAATTCAGAAAATTTTGGATAACCATACATGGGAATTGGTTGATCTTCCGCCAGGAAATAAACCTTTAGGTTCGAAATGGATCTTTAAACGGAAAACTAAAGCTGATAGCACTATTGACAAATATAAGGCAAGACTTGTTGTCAAAGGTTATAGACAGAAGGAAGTCCTTGATTACTTTGACACATACTTGCCAGTAACAAGGATAACATCTATTAGGGTGTTAGTGGTACTAACGGCCGTATATGGTCTTGAAATCCATCAAATGGATGTTAAAACAACTTTCCTAATTGGAGAATTGGAGGAAGAGATTTACATGGAACAACCTGAGGGTTTTGTGATTCCTGGTAAAGAAAAGAAAGTGTGCAAACTTGTTAAGTCGTTTTATGGACTTAAACAAGCACCCAAACAATGGCATGCAAAGTTTGACCAAACAATGTTGGCAAATGGATTTAAAATCAACGAGTGTGACAAATGTGTTTACATTAAAAACACTCCAGGTCATGAAGTCATTGTTTGTTTATATGTTGATGACATGTTGATAATGAACAAAAGTATGACAGCTATAAATGCTACAAAACACATGTTGGCTAGCAAATTTGACATGAAAGACTTAGGAGTTGCTGATGTGATCTTAGGAATCATAATTCACAAGACTCCACAAGGTCTAGCATTATCATAGTCTCACTACATTGAAAAGGTACTTGACAAGTTCAAGTATTTGGATTTCAAAATTGCCAAGACTCCAATTGACGTGAGTTATGCACTTCAAAAGAATGAAGGTTAAAGTGACTCACAACCGGACTATTCAAGAGTATTGGGAAGTTTGATGTATATCATGAATTGTACGCGACCAGATATAGCATGTGCTATTAGCAAACTGAGTCGGTTTACAAGTAATCCCAATCAAATACATTGGATGGCAATGAAACGAGTTTTGGGATATCTGAAACATACCCAAAATTATGCTTTGCATTATAACAAATATCCTTCCGTGATCGAGGGATATAGTGATGCAAATTGGATCACTGGATCATCTGAAGTTAAATCCATGAGTGGATATGTTTTCACAATTGGGGGATGGATCAGTGTCTTGGAAATCATCCAAACAAACGTGCATCGCCTGTTCTACAATGGAATCTGAATTCATAGCTTTAGATAAGGCCGGTGAAGAAGCTGAATGGCTCCGGAATTTCTTGGAAGATATTCCATTTTGGCCCAAACCTTTGACACCTATTTGTATACATTGTGATAGTCAAGCGGCAACAAGTAGGGTAGGGAGCGTTATGTATAACGGAAAATCTTGTCATATTCGACGGAGACACAACACCGTTAGACAACTACTCTCTAGTGGAGTTATCACAATTGACTACGTAAAGTCAAGAGATAACGTGTCGGATCCACTTACAAAAGGCCTATCTAGAGAGGCAGTTGAAAGATCATCAAAGGGAATGGGCTTAAAGGCCTAGGACAAGTCATCGTGGCGGTAACTCTACCTAGTAGACTGGAGATCCCAAGAGCTAGGTTCAAAGAGATCAAACAAAATTATGAATGACGGTTCAACATTGTCAAACAACTCAACCCATTCTCGTGATGAAGACAATGTTCAAAAATGAGGTAAAGCATTAAGGCTTTTTGATGAGTCAATAAAGCTTAAAGCTTTTTAATGATTTGCTAAGTCTAGCAGGATATGACCAGATAGTGTGTCTTTAGGATTACACGTTTAGGAATCACCTATGTGAGTGTGAAGTGGAAGCCCGGCTTCAAAGAGGAATAGAAAGTAAAGGCCCATTCTCTAAAACACTACATAGAAACCAGGCGGTGTTCATGGCTGAAACGAACACAACCGTGAGAACCATAGATGGTTAAAGATTGATTGTGTGACTTATGTTGTCTAGGCATGCAACAAAGCTCGACGGTTCAAAGATATCAAATCTACCGATTGACCGAGTATATCCGATATAAGTTCACTACGGAAAGTTCAAAGGGAAACCTACTTATCCAGATGCAATTAATTCTTGCATTAAAACACACACACGTCCGTGCATTCCTTTAAGTTTATAGCCATTCCTCATTCATGTGGGGGATTGTTGAATTTTGTTGTTTAATAACAAAAGAAGTGTGAATGGAAAATGGTGGGAAAAGAAATGGAGGGAAGTGAAATTTTGAATGAGTTCACTAATGCACTTTGTGTCCCTCATTGGTAGAAGGAAAGAAAATCTTTGTGTATATATATAAAGAGAAGCTCATCTTTTAGCTCTTAAAGAGCTAAGAAGAAGGCAAGCCTCACGCCGTCGTCGTCGCTCGCTCGCTCGGCTTGGCTTCGGCTTCGGCTTCGGCTTCGGCTTCGGCTTCGGATTCGGCTTCGGATTTGGATTCAGATTCGGATTCGGATTCGGATTTGTCAAAGATTGATTGATTAATCTTTTTGGACAAAATTCTTTTCAAATATTTAATTAATTAAGTAAATTAATTAAAGAAAATTCAATCCGGAATAACCCATGACCCGAGATCCGGTTCGGTCCGGCCCGTTTTTCTTTTCCGGATTATTTTAAATCCGTTTTTAATTTCACACCTGAAAGATTGCAAACCTTTTCAGAACTAGTACCAAATTGGCTATAAATATTCCTTCAAATCCCAGAATATTTACTTACGAAATTTTCTAATTATCTTCTTCTTCTTCTTCTTCTTCTTCTTCTGCACTAAAATTCCAGTGTGTTTTGCTGCCATCGAGTGGTTCGCTGATCATCGGCGTTTTTGGTACCAACACTCCGGTGAGTTAAATCGTTCTATCCTGGGAGGATATATTCCAGAACCTCGGGTACTTGAGGGGAATAATTTCCTTAAGGACACACTGTGTATTCAGTGGGCTCGATTTGTTCCTACAACGTTTTCAGAATTTATTTTGAAGAAATTTACTGTTTTTCGGAATTAAATTTCTACTAACTTTCTATTTCTGTTTTTTCAGAAAGATTATTATTTAATTTATTTACAGCAATACAGATTGATGACATTTACTGGTTACAAGAAAAAGTATAAATGGGAAGAGACTTTGAACCCGTAGCTAACGGCGGGTTCGTTAGACCTGGTGCACCTTGTACATACTGATTACATATTACAGTTATAGCCCTCGCTAGTGGGAAGGTAGAACTAGCATACAGTTACAGTTTTCCCTCGAGTAGGGACCTACAGTTATATTTGACTCCTTTTACGAAGGGGTCCGCACAGTGATATAGATTACATGATCCTTTCTTGGAAACCTCCGAAACAAAAGGATTTGCAATGAGACAGTGCTTACCGAGTTTATTACTGATTTGTTAAATTGATTTCTGTTACAAGAAGCACATGAATAGACTGATTATATTTACCGTTTTTGAGAGGGAAATTTATTTTTTATGATAGCTTCTGATTATTATTATTATATAGGCATGTTTCTGACTTGTCCCCATTAAAAACGATTGTGGTTAAGTATTATTACTCACTGAGCTAGCGACTCACTCCCCGCAATTATTTTTACAGAGACAGCAGTAGACGCAAGCGAGGATTCCATTATTTAGAGTACACGAGTTGACAGTTTCTGGTGAGCCCCACATTTATTTGCGTGGGCAAAGATTTCTATTTATTTGTTTTGTCTCTTTCTCGAAACTCTTAGAGTCACTCCATAGTCATTTTTATTAGTGTCATGAGTATTCTTTCGTTATATTGGATTATTCACTAGTATTGCACCTTCTTTTCCGTATTTTTGAGATGGGCTTAGTATTATCTTATTTATAAGGTTGGTAGTATTGGTGAAAACTCATTTGTTAGTTCATGAAGATTGTGGTTGATTTAGGTAAATATTGGTTGGCCGTTAAATTGTTTATGAGACATGAAAACTTTTGGATTGTCCTAAAATAGGGGATACTTTGTCCGATTTTCTATAAAATATCGATAGGGCTTACTTGGGAGAACTTACTCCTAAGTGCCGGTCATGATCCTAAATAGGGTCGTGACAAAGTTGGTATCAGAGCTTAGGTTATCCTTGTGACCAATGGAGCACACGTCGGTAGTAGAATCTCAATTATGGTTATGTAGCCGGCCATTCCCATAATTGTGATTCTGCGAGGGCGTGATAGGATGTGTCTTGTCTTTCTTTCTTATTCCCCCATACGTGTGTGGCGATTAGGGTCAAATAACTTAATCTATCATTACTTACCCTATTCGTGTATGGCTAGGACCAATTATCATATAATAGAATTTGGCTAGACGTTCAAACTTCGAAGACGTCAAATTTCGCCATTGGACATGCAACCATCTCCAAGAAAAGAAATGCTACATAAGTACTATACAAAACCAGTAAAAGGTTCATTGAACCATATGAGGTGCTTCTCGGTAAGATACATAATAGAGTCCATTTTGAAAATTTATATTAGTCTACCACTACAGCGATAGAGGAATGCTATCACAAAAAGGTACTTACCTCCATGAAAAAAAATATTGAGATCTTTATGGATATAATGGATAAACATAAGAATAATGAGTTAGAGAATAGGGGCTCTAAAGTCCTCATGGACCTAGAAGATTGTAGGAAATAACAAAATATTCTTAATAAAGTTCCTAAAGTTGAAACTACTAAGTTTGTTAGTTCTTATAGTTCAAAGGATCCTTAAAGGTTTTAGTAAAATGCTTACCACATTATGAGCTATAGGATATTTCATGAAGAGGTCTATGGAACAGGCAACTTTTAGACTAGAGAACATGACGAATACATGAAATGCTAGTGTACTCTTAGAGATGCCAACAAGAGCAACACTACTAATTTGAGAATAATTTCACTAAAGGGTTTATGAATCAATTCCTTCTTGTCAGTTTGTGACGTGAACTTGCCTACTAGATCATTTAAGATATTGATTTAGATGGTGGGTATACTTACATATAACACCAAACTTTCTCAGCTGGATAAGCAAGCAACATCTTAAGTTTAGAGGCTTGTTGAAGGGTTGGTTAACCGTTTAAACAAGGCAACACTCTCACATACGAAGATTTTGACCTATTATGTGGAAGTTGAACTTGCTAGAAAAAAAATTAAGAACTGGGTGTGATTGACATGCAACTAAGAATTCAGTTAAGAAGGTAGAGACTAGGAAATTTCGCAGTATGAATTTATTTTTCTTACATGGGACGGAGAGTTAGATAAATAACATCTTGAGATATTATGAGATCCTTTAATAGTTTCTACTTTTATGAAAGAATCTCGTACAGTTGAAACTTTATATTAAGCTTATCAGATTCAAGTTGAGAGAGAAGATACCCTATCTAGCCAAATTGTACTTGACCTTTATAAGTTTGTTGGGCTTATAGGTGTGATTGGTTAATATCTTATTAAATTACCCTTTATTACCATGCGAAGGTAGTTACAGTGACATATCTAGCAAACCTAATTCTAAAAAAAAGGAAGAATCGTATACCAGTGATAGTCGAGGTTATACCATTTAAGTAGGCTCTACAATTATTGTATAAGAGTGGCTAGGGTCTCGTAACTTCCGTAAAGAGATCCAAGAGATGTTGAAAAATAAAATTATCATAGTGAAAGATTCTCTAATGTATTATTAAGGATTTATCAGGACTACCTCCAATATGAGAAATAAACGTCGATATTAATTTGACAATTGACACAAACCATATTATGTGGCACCAATGAAGTTGAGAGAGCTAATGAACGATTTGAGACCTAGTGGATACGGGTTTTATCATTTAGAGTGTTGCGCTATGGGGTACACCAATATTTTATTTAATTTTAAAAAGATAGGGGATAAGTCCTTAAGAATGTGCATCAACTACAGATAATTAAATAAGATAACAATACATAATAAATGCCCATTGTTTTGTATAGATAATTTATTTGATCCGTTACAAGGAGCCATTGATCTTTAATTTGGTTATCATCAGCTTAGAATAAGAAAGGAAGATATTTTGATGTTCGCCTCTAGAACCCGATACATACGTTAGGAGTTACTTATGCTGCTTTTTAGACTGGTCAATGCTCCAGCTGCATTGATATATATAATGAATATGGTGTTCATGTTATTTTTGGGAAAAATAAATTCTTATTTTTACTTACTATATTCTGGTATATTCTCATAGCCAGAAAGAACATGTGGATCACTTGAATAATATATTAAACACGTTGTAGGAAAATCAGTTGTTTACTAAGTTCTCGAAGCATGAATTTCGGCTAGTCTGTGGCATTCAGATAGATTAGAACAAATAGGTATAGCAAATAAATAGAATTGGATGCCAAGTCAACTCCTCAGGCATATTGTAACTAAGGATGATGTTACGGAAGATTCTAATAGGATAGAAGTAGTTCAGAAGTGGCAAGGATTAACTACTTCTATGGAGATTTACAACTTTTTGGGCTAGGGAGGGTACTACAAGCTATTTTATGTAGAATTCCTCCATAGTAGTGGCGCCATTTACCAAGTTAACATAGAAAAAAAAGATAATTCAAAGTTTCAGTGGACGAAGAAATGTGAGTAGAGCTTTTAGAAGCTCAAGACATGATTGACTACTATCGGTATTAGCTTTACCATCAAGTTCTAGTGGATTCACGATATTATGTAATGCTTCAAAAGTCGAATAAGGATGTGTTATCACGTAGAATGATAGGGATAGCTTGTGCTTTAACACAACTATATAAATAAATAAAAAATATGGCAGAACTGTTCTATTTTTGATTTGGAGATGGCCGCAATGGTATTTGCTCTAAAGATCTAGAGACACTACTCATACGATAAAACTTGCGAGATTTATGCAGACCGTAAGAGCTTGACGTAAATTTATTTAACAGAGAGATTTGAATCTTCAATAGTGCTGATGGATTGAACTTCTCAAGAACTAAGATTATTCTATTGTATATCATCATGGATATAACGACCCGACCCGTCGTCTCATGAGAACCGTTCCGTTTTCCCCATTTTCTGCTTCGTTATGCTTCATTATTAGCGTCTTGTGTGAACGAGTTGAATTGGGTTGATTTTTGGAAGGAAATGAGATACTTAGTCTCTTTAAGGAAGGCTTGTTTTGGAAAAGTCAACCGGATGTTGACCTATGAGTTAGAGGGCTCGGATGTGGATTCCGACGATTCGGTTAGCTTCGGGGATGATTTGTCACTTAGGAGTGTGATCGGAAGTGATTTTGGAGGTCCGGTGTAGAATTAGGCTTGAATTGGCGAAGTTAGTATTTTGGCGAATTCTGGTTGATAGGTGAGATTTTGATCCGAGGGTCGGAATGGAATTCCGAGAGTTGCTGTAGCTTCGTTAGGTGATTTGGGATGTGTGTGCAAAATTTCAGGTTATTCGGAGGTGATTTGGTTGGGTTTTTGATCAAATACGTGTTTCGAAAGTTTTAGAAGAACTTAGGCTTGAATCCGATGTAAAATTGGTATTTTGATGTTAGTCTTGGTGTTTTGAGAGTGCAACTAAGTTTGAATGATCATATGTGACGTGTTAGTATGTTCGTATGCGCTCTCGAGGAGCTCGGGTGAGTTTCAGATAGGTTTGGGCTGCGTTGTGCTCGTTTTTCTTATGCTTCGACGTCGTTTCTTCAAGCATAAATGATATCATATTGAACAAATGATACTGTTTTGAATGAAGCATTAGATCCGTATCGTAATTACGGACCCGTAGCAAAAAGAATCGTCGAATTTGGACATCGTATGAGGATTTTATGGCCATTTTACCAAGGTTGCCCAGATTTTTAGGTTAATGACGAAATTGCCCCTGACGGCGTACTAAAAACCTGCACCATTTGCAAATCTTAAAACCTACATATCTCCTTCATTATAAGGTCAAATCGAGTGATTCAAAAGCCTAAATTCATTATATTTCACAAGGAATCCATTGGGAGCAGTAAAACGCGTGAACAGTATACCTGTAATGAGCAGGTCGAGTTTTCTTCCAATTTTTGAACGGGAAGAAGCTTCTGAGGCGATTTTTAAGAGAGAAAATCAATGGGTATCACAGAGGTAAGTGATTTGATTATTAAAGCTCGTTTATGGGTGATTATAGACCATAATCCCAGCCTTTAATTCATGAAAAATAGTAGAAAAATAGGATTTTGGGGCCTGAGATTATGAGATTTTTAGAGGTCGATTTAAGGGGTCAAACGGACTCCGATTTTGGTGTTCTTTATATGTATGGAATTGTGAGAAGATGAAGAACACTTTTCTGTAAAAATTTCTGAGTTTCGAGAAGTGGGCCCGGGGCTCGGGTTTTGTCAATTTCGGGATTATTGATGTTTTTCGATTATTTTCGATTGGGTATTGATGCTATAGCATAATGTGACGTAATCGTTGTGGTTTTGGTCAGATTCAACGCGCGAGGAGGTCGATTTGAGAGGCAAGGGCATAGCGAGCTAGGATTTTGGCCGGCTTGAGGTTAGTAATAGATGTAAATGCTGTGTTGAGGGTTTGAAACCCCGAATTTGCACATTGTAGTGCTATGTTGAGGTGACTTGCACGCCGAATAACGGGCGTGGGGTAAAGCACCGTCGGGGATCGTGACTTGGTCCGTCCCGCTTAATAAAATTACTACCTAATTGATTGAAGCTTAGTGATATCCTTATAAAAAATGGATTAATTGTCATAATTGGGCTTCGTGCCATCTGCTTGAATCCTTCAGGGATTGTTTTTACTGGTTTCTTACCATATTTACAGATAATTGAACTCAGTCCTAGTATTTAATACTGTTTTGCAGACTCAACCACTTTTTCTCAAAACTTGAAACTTAAATAATATTTCTAATGAAGTTTGGGCTGAACATTTCTATATTATTGTGCCCGAGGGGCTTATATGATTCTGGACTGAGTATGGGATCAGGCTGCGCGCCGCAGCAGTATTATATTGATATTGATATGAGGCTTAGGGCCTAATGGATGCCACGAGATGGCTTGATATTGCGCTTGGGCCGTAAGGGGCCCCTCCCGGAGTCTGCACACCCCAGTGAGCGCCGTCGACGATAAATAAATGGAGCGGTTGCACGCCGCAGCGGGTACTAGAGAGTACCGTACTATTTGTTGCATGTCTTAATTGATTGTCATTCATTTACTTATCTGTTGCAGCATCATTGTTTTCATTGGTTTATTGAGTTGACATTATCTGGATTAAACTGCTGTAATTATAACTTACATTGTGCCTATCCAGGATTTCTTACTCTCAGCCTTTATTTATGTTTATTACTCTCTTGGTTGAAAGTACTCACATTACTCCCTGCACCTTGTGTGCAGATCTAGGTGCACCCGCTGAGGCTGAGTGAGGATTTCTCTGCCGAGCATCATATCTGGGAGCATCAAGGTAGCTGCATGACGTCCGCAGTCCTGATCTTCCCATCTGACCTATTTGCTTTATTTTCGCATTTCTTTAGAGCAATATGTAGTAGGTTGACACCCGTGTATTAGAGGCTCAGACTTGTGACACCGGATTCTTCGGGTTGTGTAGTAGTATTTCTACTTGGGTTTTCCGCATGTTTTAATTATATTTCAGAGTTTCAGTATTATGACTTAGTAATTATTTGTGTTAATTGAATCATGAACTGTATAACAAGGGTTAAGGTTGTTGAATTGGTCGGGCTTTCCTAGCAGTGTGTTGGGCGCCATCACGACCGAGGTTGGGGTCGTGACAAGTTGGTATCAGAGCCTAGGTTACTTGGTCTCGCGAGTCATGAGCCGGTTTAGTAGAGTCTCGTGGATCGGTACGGAGACGTCTGTACTTATCCTCGAGAGACTGCAGAACCTTTAGGAAAACTTCACATTCTTGAATTCTTATCGTGCGTCCTTGATTCAGCTTGAAAAGAAACTCTTGAAATTCCTTCCACGTGTTCGTACGTGCGCATGAGCGCTCAGTATCAGATGTGCCTTGATGGCTTGTGATTCCCCGATCGAGGGGCGAGATGTAATCTTTGTGAGTTTATGTTGGGCCAGTCTGGAGGACTTGAGGCCGGATCTTTTCCTATGGCTTGAGCACCGAGGTGCTGATTGTGTGAGCAAGTGTTTCGAACTTATATGTTCGGCATTGCCCCTATTAGTGGGAGTGACGGCTGGTTAGCTACGTGGTGAGTATGTTAGTGTTGCAAGGTGCATCTATGTGACTTGGAGGTGATGAGGAAGGCCTACTGGATGATAGAAGAACTATTAGGTGTTTGAATTCCATTGCAATTCGAGGTATAGCCTGAGTTATGGGCGCGTGAAGAATCTTTTCATGTTTCCAGTTGAGAGTGAAGTAAAAATTTTATGTTGCGGTATGAGTTCAGACTCAGGAAGACTAAGCGACTGCGTACAGTTTAGGACGGTGGAAGGTATACAGAAATGGTAGTTGGAGGCAAAGCAGGTGGGTCTCCTGCGGAGTGTTCTAAAGTTGTGTGATCCTTATGTTATCTATTAGAAGATCTCATTTACAAGTGAAGAAAATGTGTTGACATCTAAATTGGATCGCCTAGAGAGTGGGCTTAGCTGTTGTGTGAGTGAATGCGAGATTTGCAGAAGAGTTAGAAAAAAATTCTAGATGATTTGTGTTTCCACAAGCTTATGAAGGATTGAGTTTAATCTCACTATGGTATTAAGGCATCAATGGAGTATGTGCGTTATGAGTTGTTGGGAGTGTTTTGATCTGTGGCTTCGAGCCAAGTTGGGGAGTTTGCTATTGATTAGCTAATTGTACGGTTATGTGCCATGTTGGTTCCGGTTTGAGGCATGCTGGCGAATTAGTTCCGGTTGCGGAAATTGAGCCGAGGATGGCACGAGTGAAGCAAAATTTTGACAAAGGTTATATGGTGCTTCGTAGATGTGTGAGAATCACAGGATGTCTTAAGCTGTTGTTGGTAAAGAATGCTCGGTGCATGGAGCAGGAAGATGTTTGTTTGTATTGGGATGAGGTCATATCCTGCGGTGTCAGAGTGCTGATGAGGCACGGGTGGTTATGTTCGTTTGATCAGGTGAATTGCACTTTGAATAAGAAGTAAATGACTCTCGAGAATGATTTTAATGTGTTCAAGATTCTACATGTAACAATCAGGTGTCTTAAGGTTGTGTATGTGGTTAGAGACTGTGTTTTCATTGGAAAAGGTCAAGACTTGTGGTATTTTTATGTTAATTATGGGATTCTATGTATCAGTATCTAGAAAGTAAAGGTAACGGATTTAGATTCGCAGGAAGTTCTTCAGAGTAAAGTATTTTGGAATGTGGTATTTCTGGGAATATTTGAGAGAGGATTCAGTGGCTTATGGGTCTTAGACAGTGTGGTCTTGTGCTTGGGTCTCGTGTAGTGAGCCTGGGTTGAGGAACTGTGGTGCTATAGCAAGGGGGAATATCANGCCCTGATCTAAAAACTCTTCCATATTGGGGAGGGTTACAAGAGCGAATGGTACTTCGGAAGAATATTAACCCAAAACGTCTATATCGACGGTAATTTCATTTGGCTTTGGTTATTACTATACATAATACAGGAGTAGTGGACTTGCCTACACTTTTGGTTCTTTCATGTCTCCCTCATTTCTTGAATTTGCTTTCTCTTTTTGATGAGGCAATATCATTATGGCATCAAGTAGATCCAAATAGCACAAAAGATAGTAAATTCAAAAGTGTGTTTGTTAGCTCCATAATGAGTTCTTGGAAAGTTAGTAGGTCCGTCAGGAAGATCTGGAAAGTGATTCCCTGCCTGTATTTTTTGGTGTATCTGGACAGAAAGGAATTGAAGATGGTTTTGATGGAATATTAACTCCTAATCCACACTCTCAAGGCTAATTGTCTTTTATTTTTATATAGCTGGAGTAATCTCTTTCCTGTAAACTCCACTGATAAGTTTTTGGATGAGGCAATATCATTAGTGGCATCAAGTAGATCCATCTATTACCAAATCTCATTTTCCTTAGCATTGTGATGAGGAATTGCCAGTTGAGTTGATCAAAGGCCTTCTCTATGTCCAACTTACATAGGATGCCTGATTCCCCTCTCTTCAGTTTCCAGTCAAGAACTTCGTTGGCAATTAAGGCTGCATCTGTGATTTGCCTGCCTTTGATGAAGGCATTTTGAAGTCCAGAAATAAGTTTCCTAATCACTTTTTTCAATCTTTCAGCCAGTAACTTTGCAGCTATTTTAAAGATACTTCCGATTAGGCTGATTGGTCTATAATCCTTTAGCTGAATTTGCTATTCTTTTCTTGTTCATTGACATTCTTGCTTGGTAAGGCACTTTTAATTTGATGATGAATATTGATGAGGCAAATATTGCTTCATAAAACTGAGCTGCTTGAAGCATCAAAGTCAATCATAGGTTAGATGATGGCTTTTGGCTTGGGCACCTAGGAATATGGCAGTATGACCAGTATAGCAAAGAAAGGGTGGGATGGTTTGGGGGATGGGGAGGCGGAGGGTATCAAATAAATGTCAAGAAGTCTGAGTTAATTAAATTTTTTAATCAAAGTTGTTAGTCAGAAGAATGAGCAACTGCTTAAACACGGGGAGGCCTGAGATCCTGATTTTGTAAAAATCCAATGGAATTTTTGGTGAACCAAGCTTATCTCGGTATTGAATTGCCAATGCAGTTGGTAATGAAGTTGATAATTATATCTGAATTATAAAAAGCATTTCTTGTGCAGTGCAACCTCAATTGTTAGCATTTTGTTCCTCTTCTTGGTTATTTAACCAGACTTTGATTTCAGGGATGCTGGATTCCATATTCTCATTACCAGTTATCAACTGCTAGTCTCTGATGAGAAATACTTCAGACGTGTCAAATGGCAATATATGGTGCTGGATGAAGCTCAGGCAATCAAAAGCGCAAACAGGTCTGTGGTCCAGCCTTGAAAACCTTGTCCTACTGTTTGGTTTAACCACATTAATAAGATCATTTACTGGAATGTGGTGGAAGCTAAAGCGTCTAAGCAATTCCTTGTTGAGTACCAGGACCTTGCTTTCTAGTTGCTAGCAAACTTATTCAAAGTATTATTCTCGTTGGAAAGCTCACTAGTTACTGGGAACAACAACATATCACTTTGATTTCCTTGTAAAGCCAAAACATGCTGAACTCTATCTTCAATTATCTGAAAAACTTCTGGTCTGAGCTCAGAGCTGGTTTGCTAAAACTTGCACAATAAACGATTCTTTTTATAGTATATGGAGTCTTGTGGTAATGCTTCATGCTGAAGAAAATCATATACAACAGCTTTGCGTTTTCTCTTTCGCTCATATGATTCAGTGTCCATATCATGTGATTGCACAGGTTATAAGTTGATCAACTTTTAATAAGATCTGAGTTGAATGTGTAATCATTACCCGTGCAAAAGAATATCAAAAAATAACTATACCTTAACTAACCAAAATTACAAGCTCGGAAGCAGATATGCACATGCTATGGAACTACTGCCATTAGACCATAATAATATTTTTTGGATTACTTTAGGTTTTTTTTGTCTTGTCTTTTTGTTTTCTAGTTTTAGAAATCTTACTGCTTGGAATTGACTTAATGAGTTTCAATTGCTTTCCATGCCTGTGGATATACAAATATTTTGTTTTTTCCATCTATAATATTGGAGCATAGATACAAGAGCTGTTTTTCAGGTACTCTTTTATTGATTACCCGTGTCAAATAAGCATTAGTAAGAATCAACAGGGGATGAAAATGATGACAGGAACCTAACCCTCAGGGGTTGGCCTGGTGGCAATAGACTTGAGCCTTGGGGTTTGCTCCCTTTCAAGGTCTCAAGTTCGAAACCCACTGGGTGCAAACAATTTCTGAGGGCCATCGGACTGGGTAAAACCTGAATTAACCGTGGTGCACTTGCGGGAAACTCCTTGCCGAGGCCTGTGCACCCCCGGGATTAGTCGGGGCTCTTAGAGACTCGGACACCCGGTGCAAATCAAAAAAAAAAAAAATGATGACAGGAACCTCAAATACTGATTTAACTTTCATTTCTCAAATGCCACAATTTAAAACACTGGCACATTTATTTATTCATTTAAGTTTGTGCATCCATGTATCTTGTTGCACCTGTTGAATAATCTGAATAAGGCAACAAGTTGTTGATCATAACTTCTCACTCTCATTTGATCTTGTTGTGCTCTGGTTGACAGTATACGATGGAAGACATTATTGAGTTTCAATTGTCGAAACCGTTTGCTTCTGACTGGTACTCCAGTTCAAAATAACATGGCTGAGCTCTGGGCGCTCCTCCACTTTATTATGCCTACTTTATTTGATAGCCACGAACAATTCAACGAATGGTTTTCAAAAGGGTATGTATGTTTCAGTGTAAGGTGTTTCTTGCTTTAATGTATCAGTTGTCCATCCTGGTGATAATTCTTTGTGCTTTCTGATCAGAATTGAGAACCACGCAGAGCATGGTGGAACATTGAACGAGCACCAGCTCAGCCGACTGGTGAGGGATCTTTGCTTTGTAGTTGTTTATGACAATCCAATATTCTAAGATACAGCTGCCTTATGACCTACAACAATTCAATTTCTTTCTGAAGAATGTTTCCTGTCATTTTGACTTAACTAAAAATAGACATATAGTACACATTGTCATCTTTATATTTAGTTTGTCAAGAACAATCCATGAACTCTTTTATAAGTTTCTTTTATTTGCATATTCTCATCTTGTATATTTCTGGTGTCAAGAACATCGCTCTAGTAATTAGTTAGAAGAAACATCCTTGTTATGTGGTTATTGTTGTTATTCATGGATGTCAATCTTATCTGGAGTTTTTTGGATGGTAATTCATCAAATCCTGTCATAATATCTCCATCTTTCTTCTCTCTGTTAATCTGAATAATATTAGTATATCTTCTTAGGTAAAGTCTAATATCTTCTTAGGTAACTAGACTTTCCTTCTTGATGGATTTCTCTTTTCTGAATCTTCTGAACAGCATGCCATTTTAAAACCCTTCATGCTGCGACGGGTTAAAAAGGATGTGGTTTCTGAGTTGACTGGGAAAACTGAAATCACAGTGCACTGTAAGTTGAGTTCTCGCCAGCAGGCATTTTATCGAGCAATAAAAGACAAGATATCCCTTGCTGAGTTGTTTGATAGCAGCCGTGGGCATCTCAATGAGAAGAAAATTCTAAACCTGATGAATATTGTTATCCAGCTAAGGAAGGTGATTGATCTCTTTCTTTACTGCTCTTTCGTGTTGCATCACCTGATAATTTTATGGTGGACCTTCCATAGTAGTGTTATTTTTTCCAAAGTTTTTTCACCAAGTGCTTTTATTTCTCTTGTTGGAAAATGCCAGGTGTGCAACCATCCAGAGCTGTTTGAGAGAAATGAAGGAACTTCTTACTTCTATTTTGGAGAGGTTCCAAACTCACTTTTACCTCCTCCCTTCGGGGAACTGGAGGATGTATTCTATTCTGGCGGTCGAAGTGCTGTTACATACCAGGTACTCCTTAGATCTCTTTATGCTTCTTGTTTGGTATTATTAGTTTATATGTACACAGAAAACTGCCTGATTCAATGCAGTCATTTAATGGCATAGTGCATAGACAGCCCCTTGAACTTGTCAAAAAAATTCATTTATACACCTCGAGTGTGACCTATTGAACACTTAACCTATGTGCAAAATGTACCTATCAAACACAATATTAACAGTCTCCAGGCACGTGAAACTCAAATGCAGATGACATGGAGATTAAACAAATGAGACGATGAAAAGTGGAATTGAGACCAAATAATAATCCAAAAAAGGGAACTATCCTAGCTGGATTGTTTACCGCAATAAAAAAACCTTTCAGATTGCTACAACCTCCCCCCTGTCACTCTTCATCCACCATCATGCCGGCACTACTTTTCCTACCTCACCGTCGTTCTACCACCTGGAACTGCGGCATCAACTTCCTTGTTGAGAGAGCTGCTTGGAACACTATTTTCTGCAGATAATTTGACAAGACATATCAGCTGGTATTTTTTATGTGAAGGAGTGGTGAAGATGGTTAATCGTTACTCATTTCTCTGTAACATAGCAACACAGCTATGGACTTTTTGAGATTCTCTTTGGTGCTAACAATACAATGTCTAGGACTGTTTTTTTTTTTTGATGAAGTAAGGTGTTCCATTAAAAAAGCATCAAGAAGATGCATAGTCTAAGACTGTTGTTTAACTCTTCAATGCTGGAAGGGGAAGGGCAGAGGTTAAAATGTAATCCCATAGGCTGTTATGCGGACAATGTGGAGAGAACCAAATCGAAGGCCATGTGATGGAATAAGAAATTACTTGATCAGATTTATGCTATTGTGCTTTTTGTACACTTCTGGATTACACTAGAGATAATGCATAGGTGGCTGGTTGGATTATGTTGATTGGAGCGTCAGTCTACAGTTCTATTTACCTCTTTCTACTCCCTATTCGCTTACTGTCAATAAAATTCACTTATCTACAGAAAAATAGAAGATTATGTAGAAACTATCACAAAAGAACGCGAAGAACAAGTTATTGTTTACCCTGGAGCTCAATTTTACTAGAACATGTCAAGTAAATCCAATTTTATGAATTGAATCGACTAGAGCCAGTTCAGCAAGATTATGTAGAAACTATCACAAAAGAACGCGAAGAACAAGTTATTGTTTACTCTGGAGCTCAATTTTACTAGAACATGTCAAGTAAATCCAAATTTATAAATTGAATCGACTAGAGCCAGTTCAGCAAGATGATTCTTGCTGATATTCCTCAATATATGCATGTGGAAACGGTGAAATGTTGGCTAAGTAGGACTTCTTAATAATCAGGAAATTTCATGCTTATTGAACTTACTCTTCGTATAAATCCCTTCAGATACCAAAGCTGGTTTACCGGGAAGCTCTCAGATCGAGCATGCTTCACTCAACTATGGCCCAAGGTGTAAGAAAAGAATTATTTGATAAGTACTTTAACATATATTCTCCGGAGAATATTCACCGCTCGATACTGCAAGAAGTACACAAGTCAGATGTTGGCTATATACGGAGCGGAACATTTGGTTTTACTCGGTTAATTGATATGTCACCTATGGAGGTTTCATTTTCGGCAACTGGTTCTTTCTTGGAAAAATTGTTATTCTCAATTGTGAGAAGCAACCGACAATTTTCAGATGAAGTTTTGGACTTGCTGATGGAGTCTGAGGATGATGATCCCTATTTTAGTCACCTTGGACGGGACAAAGTAAGAGCAGTGACACGAATGTTATTGCTTCCATCTAGGAAAGGAACAGATTTATTAAGAACAAGACTTGCCACAGGTCCTGGTGATGCACCATTTGAAGCTTTGGTCATGGAACATCAGGATAGGCTTTTATCTAATGTTAATCTCTTACATTCCATATACTCCTTCATTCCTAGAACAAGAGCACCCCCTGTAAGTGGTATTACATTGTTTGCTCTTACTTTGTGCTCTCCATGCATAAGCAATTGGTTACTAATCTACCAGATGTATCTTGTAGATAAATGCTCATTGCTCGGATAGAAATTTTGCTTACAAAATGCTCGAGGAACTACACCATCCATGGATTAAGAGGTTGTTGGTTGGGTTTGCACGCACATCAGAATATAATGGTCCTAGGAAGCCAGGTGTCACACACCATTTAATACAAGAGATAGACTCTGAATTACCTGTCTCACAACCTGCTCTTCAGCTTACATACAAAATATTCGGGTCATGTCCACCTGTGCAACCATTTGACCCTGCAAAGATGCTAACAGTATGCTATCTTTTCCATTGATGTGTTCCTTCTCTTTTCCTTTCCTCTTTAATACATCTATGTGCCTTTAAGCACATACAGTATCTAAATGTCCTATGTAATTACAGGACTCAGGGAAGCTTCAAACACTTGACATACTATTAAAGCGCTTGCGGGCAGGGAATCACCGTGTTCTTCTCTTTGCACAAATGACAAAAATGTTGGATATTATAGAGGTATTTGAATCTTTCTGCTGCTCCTTGGCGGTTTAGATTTGTCTTTTTGTAATGCTATGATGCTAGTAGCAGTGGCAGTTTCTCTGCCTGTGCAACTGTATGTTTGTATTTGGTTTTAGCTTTGGAGAGTTGAAAAGAGTGAGACTCTGAGGGAAAGCAAGTTTACTGGTAGTCTTAGCCATGATGCTTTGGTTCACTAACCATTGCTGGTATAAATGCAAAATGCAGCTTGCATGTAAAACTTTTGTGAAGCTATTAAATTGATCGAAAATAACCATGTGTTGCTAAATTAAGCACTGCTATAATGTTTGTCATGTAGTATCTTTTCCCGTGTTTTGGTGCTTTATAGTACAGGTTCTCTTCCGCCATCAATGCGTGGGAGAGGCTTGTAGCTCATCTTGGAATAACTGTTTGATAACAGATACTTAGACCCGCCCATGCATAAACAATGAGTTCTGAGTGTCGCTTTCTTTTGACGTCCTAACTCCTACCAAGCTTAGGTTAGATTGAATCATGGAGTAGTTTCCTGAGCATACTATGTGAAGCTAAGCATACAACAATAATAACAACATTAATAACTATGCTTTATGCTTCGTAGTTCTTATTATATGAAGTTATACGAAGCTGTTATTGAGACTCCTGTATTGGTTCCTCTATTTGCTACATTCGTCTTATAATGGACTCAGTTTGCAAAGACCAGAGTATGTTTTCTACTGCAACATAACCCCATTACTAGGAAAGTTTTCATTTGTAATGGATCTAAAATTGCAAGGATAAAGAAACTCTTCACTTGTGAGATTGCTAATATTTTCACTTGTTTTGCAGGACTACATGCACTACAGGAAATATAAGTACTTGAGGCTTGATGGATCTTCCACTATAATGGATAGACGAGACATGGTCAAAGATTTCCAGCATCGGTATGTTTTGAATTCGAAGGAACTTATAATCCGTTTTTTTATATTTGTACTGAGTAATGTTGATTTCCTTGTAGGAGCGACATTTTTGTGTTCTTGCTGAGCACAAGAGCAGGGGGCCTTGGTATCAACTTGACAGCTGCTGACACAGTCATCTTCTATGAGAGTGACTGGAATCCAACTTTAGATTTACAGGCAATGGATAGAGCTCATAGGCTGGGTCAAACTAAGGATGTAGGTTTTCCACTTCTACATTTTCTTTTTTGGACCATGAAGCTCTATTTCTAAAGATAACGATATCTTGTCTTCTTTTCCTGGTCATTGCTGCTTTTAGAAGAAATCGTAAAGGATGATTAAGAACTTGTTTGCATCTAAGATAATCCAGTTTAGCTAATCAGTTAGTTTATGCAGAAAAGTTCCGGTAGTGGATGCACCGGCATTTCTTTTATCAGACATTAAAATGAGCAATAAAAAAGTTCCACCTATCATTATCTTCAGAGGTCACTTTCTTGCCGATAGTGTTTCTCTTATACCTTTTCCATGTATTCGATATTCCTTCTTTTTTTCTGATTGTTGTATCACATTTTCCTGGTGAAACGGCACTATAATATTTGCAAATGGCCCCTCTCGTCTTGTGATCATGTTTTTCTATGTAAAGAGGTATTATTTCACTTGCAGGTTACTGTTTATCGCTTAATCTGTAAAGAGACGGTTGAAGAGAAAATTCTGCAGAGAGCTAGTCAGAAGAATACCGTGCAACAGCTTGTCATGACAGGAGGACATGTTCAGGGTGACCTTTTGGCTCCAGAAGATGTCGTCTCTTTGCTGATTGATGATAAACAATTGGAGCAGAAACTGAAGGAAATTCCTCTTCAGGTGAGATATTAGAATAGTGTTCGGAATCTCCTTATGATAATTAGTTCTCCTACTTCCCTTTTATCCAACCCCCTCCCCTCCCTTTTTTCAGCTTATTTCTTGTTTCTAGTTGAGCAATATGGTGTTGGATCATTAGCAGGCTAAAGAAAGACAAAAGAGGAAAGGTGGCACCAAAGGCATACGAATTGGTGCTGATGGTGATGCATCATTAGAAGATCTTACAAACGGTGAATCTGTTGGGAATGGGGATGACACTCTTGATCCTGGGAAAGCAAAATCAAGTAGTAAAAAGGTGATGACTTCTCAGATGCAAATATTGTTTCTGATATTGACCTTTTCACGGACTTAGGTTGTCTAGTTACTCTTTCCTGCATTAAAGTTACCTCCCGATTTATAGTTGCTGCATATAATGGCTAAGTTATACTTGTACACTCGTTTCAAAATAATTGCCTTAGCTTCTTCTTGTTGCACAATGAACAAGCTCAACTGTATAGTACAATTTTCAATTTGACTTGATTCATAATTATGTGCAGAGGAAAGGTTCCACCGACAAACAAACCCCAAAATCGAGGCCTCAAAAGAATCCGAAAAATCTTGAATCATTATCACCCAACTCACTGATGGAAGATGATATAGATGGCTCCCTACAAAACATTGACATGCAACAAAGGCCAAAAAGACTGAAGAGGCCAACTAAGAGTGTCAACGAGAACCTTGAACCAGCATTTACTGCCACCCCTCCTATGAACCGAGAGGGGAACCATAACTATTCTTTGTCAGATATCAGCACCAGTGGTGGGAGAGCAGGAGCTGAGGAAGAAGCAGTAAGACATAATAATCTGTTAGCTGGCTGATAGTACGACAAATGTCTTATTTTTTGTTGAGGTACCGACTCTTTCTTCCCTGAGGGATTCAAGTGCAGGCTTGGACAGCAGAAACTTGTTCTGCTGGAAAAACGCAGTAGCAGAATGAGGAAGTGCAGAATTGTATATTGGTTGTACAGAATATTCATAGGACTCCGAGCACGAGACTTCTTGGCTGCTATACTTGAAGCATGGTGATGTACAGTAGGCACTCATTTGTACTTTTTTTTTGTTAAATAGTAAAAGTTAATGTAATCAGCCAATAGTTGGCAAAATTTTCTCCTGGAGGAGATATTTTTGTTGACAATGTAATCACAAGAAATGATCTTATAGAGCCATTAAAAGAAGAATTCTTGATGTTCATAGGGCTATAGTTGTAACCATTAGATTTGCTTCTTTAAGATGATATTGATCATCTATTGCATACTCATGCTTCTCATATGCACTGTGGTCATTATCATCACATTGCTCCAATTACTTAAACATTAAAAGCCAATGCTTTAACAATTTGTAACTCAAGCTAAATTTTTCGTGGAAGACTACTATGGGGGTTTTCCAGTTCTATTAGAAATATGATTTCCGTCCCGTGACCCGAATTCGAGAGATTTCTAGTTAAAAGAAGCTTTTACCATTTCATGACACCATTTAGTGGTGTTAGTAAATACTTACTTTTTTTGTTCCCCTAGAGTCCGTGTTAGATTGAAGTGATTCAAAATGTTATAAAATTTTGGTTGTAATAATTGCTAGAAAAAAAATGTATCCATATATTGACAAGCTGAACATAAAATTCCGTAGCAGCACCTAAGCATAAAACTAAGGAAAATTGAATCATAATAGACGGTAAGATCGAAAAAGATCTTATTCATACTCATTAGGTTGTTGACGCTTTTGCTAAAACTCGAGCAGTTTCTCGAAAAAAACGCACTTCAGATGGACTTTATGACTGAATCTTCATGAGAGTGGATGTTCTTGGACCACACCAAAATTTTAAAGCTTTAAGAGGAAGCTTATTGTCATGTTTCATTGATCTTGATGATGGATTTGCACTATTTGCAAAACTTGATAGACTTATACTACATCCTTAACTCTACTACATCTCACTGATGAGTCATAGCAAATGAAAAAACTGTAACAAGAGCAACGGGAAACACAGACACAGAATGTGATAGGAAATTCACACTTGTTTGATAGTACAACTCATTAAGTACCTCAACATACTTTCTGCCACACGAAAAGTGCACCACTATTAGCTTGCTTAAGTCGTCCCTCGTTACATTTCCAGAAAATCTTCAACAGAAGTAGAAGCTTAACCAAATCAAAGATTAAGGGCTTGGGCATGATGACGAATGTGATCATCAATGAAGGTGGCAATGAAATAGTAAGAGTGATCATAACCAGGTTGCAACCGCACCAGCAAAGGAACGCCAACCTTTCTGCATGCCTCCTCAAATTTATGTGGGAGCAATTGATCTTTTAAAAATTTGTCATCCTCTCCCTACATTATAAAAACAATCAGAAGTTCAAATAAATTGAGAAATATGTTAGGTCATATATTCATAGGAAATATAGGACGTATAGCGAGCTATCTAGGAACCATTCTATTCTACATTTGCAAGCAGAGACAACAACAACAAAAAACCCAGTGAGAATCCCACAAGTGGGGTCTGGGGAGGGTAGGATGTACGCATACCTTACCCGTCACCATTGATTATAATACATCAATGGTGTCCTTTTATTTGCCCTTCAGCAGTTCAAAATACAATGCTTTTCTTGGTGGAAGCAGCTAAAGTTGAATTTTGACAGCGCACACAGTTCCTTGTCACAAGTTCCCAACAATCAATTCTAATTCAAAATATACGAAATCATGAACCTAAACTTTTCTCCTATTTTCTCCACAAAGCAAACAGCTAAATATGTGTGGCACAACAAAGTAGTTATATCACCTCCAGACTTAGTAGTTCCATCTCTTATGGTCATGGGATTTTAAAGACCAAAAAGTGTTGGCGTGACAGGTGTCAGGACGTATCTCCTTAGCCTAAGCAGCTTTGGTCAGAGGACACTGTTAGAACTTAGAAACCTGGAAAGACATAGCTGAAAAATTGTCCTGTTAACTGTATCATATTATCACTAGCTGATAAATTTCACACTGGTCAAATGAGCATCCATTTTTAATCCAACACCATCAAGCTTCAGGTACGGCCAAATCTAAGCTCTCAAATTGTCACAATCTTAGCTGTTTTTGCAATAACAAGGATGAGCTACCAAGGGCTCTGTTTCTTCCGGTTGAAAGGCAACAACCAGATTAAAGCAAGAGAAGCTACATAGACGTGGAAGACCTTTCTTTTTTCAATAGACTTGTAAAGGTGGAAGACCTCCACGCAACAGAATTGAGCAAGATGCTATCCCAGTTGTACTCATTAAAGCCTAAGACCAACTGCAGAAAGCTCATGTCCCTTGATAATATTGTAAATAGAAGATAGAGAGACATTTTAACAACAAACTACTCAAAGGCTCAATTCGAGAAAATCATCCGTTGTATTAGAGATTTAGCCGTACCTGATCAATAAGAATGGTAGCAGAGACATTGTTAAACCTTGATACAAGGCAGGTAGCATCATATTCCTGCATATTCAGAATTTAACATCCCAATAAGATGAAGACACATCAAGAATGTCTAGTTTTATGCAGTAAAACTTAAAGACCATACCTCCCAATCAGTTTTATTTTCACCCAAGTAGTTTGTGAAAGCCTTCAGGCCCCAGGGACAGTTAATCGGATTTGCAATAGGAGCAAAGGCAGATACTGACTGGAAAGAAAACAAGCAAAATGCTGCGTGTGAATGCTCACATGAATTCATATGGAAACTAAAGGTCTTAAGAAGCTTTAAATGTTCAAAATTTCAAACCTTAGGATTCAGCATCAAATAAAATCAGTCAGCTGCTGGCTAACATTCAGTTCATGTGTAGACATAATTTCACAGAGAACTACCTTATATTTATCCAGGTTTTTCAGGTAGACTGTCAGTGCTCCATGCCCACCCATAGAGTGACCGAAGATAGATGCCCGTGATGTATCAAGTTCTGGAAAGTTTTCAAGAAGAAGTGACGGCAATTCTTTGACCACATAGTCATACATCCTCCAGTTCTTCCATTTCTCTTGTGTAGCATTTAGATAGAAACCAGCACCTATTCCAAAAAATAAATTTGAACTTTCTCATACCAATTCAGCTTATGAAAACTCAGACAAAGCATCTCAGCTAAGAGTTATCATAAACTTAGATGGCACTGCAAATAACCCATTCCTTCTGAAAAAGTAATTCAAGTGTAAGAGAAATTAAGGGATAGTATGGTTGATCATATTTCCTGAATGGAGCATAACAGAACTTCAAAAGGAAATGTGAGGCACTTTTCTCTGAAGAAATTAGAATCCTTTATTCCCAGTGTTACACATAATCTTTAGTAAGTTAAGCTTCTTCCGGCTGCAAATGTCAAGTTCATATTGGGGAAAAGAGGACATCAGGAAAGACAGCAGTTCTTGTTAGTTTCTAGTAGTATTTTTTTTTTTTTTTGCTTTTTTTTACTTGAACTTTGGGAATTTTGGGGGGGGGGGGGGGGGGGTGGAAGATACAGGATATGGAAGCATATAAATCATATTGGTGGGAGTTCTAATATATGCGAACAAATCAAATTGTCCATATAACTATCCCCATTACTGATTCATCAATGGAAAATATATAGAGCAGACATGAAGAAACATATCATAAGGTAAGCCTTGAAACTCCCACATGGTCTGTGTGGTTGTCAGATGTCAAACCTAAGTTGCTCGGACACAGGTGCGGTTGTCTGACACGGGTGCAGACCTAGAGGTCGATAGCACATATTTTTCACATACCTACACCGAAGTCCCAGCTGTCTGACTCTCCTTCCACATTCAGGCCTCCTGTAATAAGAACAGGCAATACCCAGTTAGATTTATAGCCCATATGTACAAAAGTAAAAAATAAGAATAGCTTGATTAAAAAAATTACCATCACATAGCAGGCTAAGTTTCAGTTACACACACACATGCATGTATGAGAGCCTGCAGCCTAGTCACCTAACTCAAGATTTGCCTAGTTGACTAATAAGGTTTGACTGCAACAGGACTACATCCACTGCTCTGTGATTACATTACATAGTCTGCTGCTCAGGACAGTAAAATTCCAGCACATATGACTACATGGTGTATACTCAACAATCTACCCCTTGGGCCCCACCATCTAAACCAGGACGGTATGATCCCGTTCCTCACAAATGCAATTTCTTAACTAGCACAAAACGTAGGTCTCAAAGATCCAAATTTACATTACACCAATCGATTTTATCTGACTCATACTATAACACAAAATAAAATGATTTTCTCAATAGGATATGATTCCCTATTGACCTGTTCATCTAACAGCTTAGACGCAACAAGCAACAAATCTGGTCAAAGCACTACATCATTCTTAGGCATAAGCTCAGAACATCCATAATTAGACAAATATTTGTTCAACAATATCCAAGGTTCTTTTTTTTTTAAGAGAAATATGGGGAAAAGAAATAAACAATTTTTTAAAAGAGAAATAAGCACTTCTTTTGTAAAACTCCCAGTCCTCCCAGTTTATGTGGAAAGTTTAACTACAACGTTTTAAGAAAATCAAAAGGTGAAAAACGCCCAAAAAAGCCCAATGGGAATCAAGCAAAGAGCGGGAGACGGAGCACACACTCTAGGTCAAGTGCAGCTTATTGATGCTCCAATATGAACTTTAACATAACAAAAGTCAATTTTAATAGCAGGATAAAGGCATTACATTTTAAATAGAAGTAATGCTTCTGTTTTTTTTTCTTTTCGAGTATTCATGTATAGTCAAATTCTGTATTACCTTGACAAGCTTCAAGACATGTAATAACCAGGTAAGAACTTAAATTTGTATTCATTGACAATCACAAATAAAAGTATAGCATCATCTAAAAGATGTTAGCGTTAGAAAATGAATGACCTCTATCAAATAGTGATTTAGAGGGTGTTTGGATTGGCTTTTAAAAAGTAGCTTATAAGCTAAAAGCCAAAACACCACAAAAATAGAAAAGTGCTTAAAAGCCAATAAGCACTTAAAATAAGCCAATCCAAACACCCGCGTACACGGAGTCTTAAGTAGTTTTGAGTCAAAGGCAAGTCCAACTTAAAATTGACAGCCAAACCCTCTTCCAACCTAAATGAGTTCTTTACATATTTCTCAGATCAAATAAGGAAGTTACGCAAAAACTGATATGGCTAGAATAAACTTGAAATACACGCAACATCTCTAATGAATGAACATTCACCATACAGGCACAGAGGTTTTACAGTCAACATCATGAAAGAAGCTCACTTGGAGATGTATCAGGAACAATCAGCGCAACACCCTCACTTGAAGCAGCACGTTGAGCACCAGATTTAGCTATAAAGTTCTCGTCCGTGCAAGTTAAGCCAGAGAGCCAGTAAAGCACCTAAAAATTGGTGCAGCCATACAGCATCAGTAAACATAGCTAACCAGTAAGATTACACTCATAACCAACATAAAACAGGTCCATCAGTTAACATAGCACCACATAAAATAATTGCAAATACACTCCTACCACTTAACAAATGGAGAAAAACAAACATCAAACTGATACAATTGAATGGATCAAGAACACATTCAATCAATCAACAACGCCTCAATACAAGCTAGTTGGGGTCAGTCATATAAATCATTTTATAATCATTCTGTTCTATTTAAGCCCATTTGGCCCATTTCAGTCCAATTCTGAGCTAAATAACACACTAGCAAAAACCTTACTCCCTATGTCCCAATATATGCAACACACTTTCCTTCTTAGTCTATCCCAAAAGGAATGACACATTTCCATATTGAGAAACAATTTAACTTCAAAATTCACATTTTACAATTAAAAAGATGATTTATATCAACACATCTGTCTATAGCTTTTTTAGACTACAAGTTTAAAAAATCTTTCTTTTTTTCTTAAACTCAAAAACTGTCACAAAAATTTGGAAGAAGCACAAAAAACAAGAAAAAAGAACACACTAACAAAAGAATTCACTTGTAAGGTAACAAGAAGAGATCAATCAAAGACATTGACTAGGGAAACAAAGCAACAAAAAGACTAAGAATATAAAATTAAGAGCAATAAATTTTTGCAAGTAAAACCCATAAATCCTATAATTAATTAATGGGTAGTTAAAAGATGATTCTATTCAGCAAGAATTATCCTAGAGGTCAATCACATAAATCATTTACTATCATACTGTTCAATTCAGGCACATTTGACCCATTTTACTCCAATATTGAGCTAAAAAAAAAATGAAACTTTGCAACTAAAACCCATAAATCCAAAAGGGTTGTTAATAAATGGGTAATTTATAGATAATTCAAAAATGGATTAAAAGGTGGAAAACTTACAGGGAACTTGTGAGAAGGGGAAGCAGAAGGAGGGAAAAAGATGTGGAAATTCATAGAACAACCAAGTGTTGGGCTCAAGTGTTTATATCTCTTGTTGTAACCTCCAAACATCTTGGAGCTGCTGATTTCTGTAGGCTTAGTTTCCATTTTTACAGTTTAAGGAAGAAACTCAAATCTTTGTTGAAGATGAGCGAAATACGAACTGGACGTGTCACGAAGAATTCTCTAGGGTTGTACTGGACTAGTTATTTTCATGTTTTTTTTTGTTTTAATTTGCATCCTTTGGAAAATTAGAAGGGAAATAAATAAGATTTTTTTTATTTTTTTAATAATAAGGATGGAGGTGTTCATGCTAGTTTGTGTTATTTCACTGGGTAGCTTCACCTGCCATTAGCATAAGTATCAAATAATTGTGCTCACTTGACCATTGATCACACCATTAAGTACTACTAGAAACTCGATGATCGATAGTTGGAGTCTATTACTCAAATGGTCACTCAGCTATCCCAAATTATGTCCTAAAGTCATTTTTCTTTCATTTGTAACAACAAAATCACTGAACTATGCCTATTACACTCAGAAGGTCACTCAACTAGATTTTCCAAATTTTTGATTGCCAAATACCTATTTTACCCTCTAAATTATAAATATTTATCTTCTTTTTATTTTTTTAAATTTTTTAATATTATGATATTTCCTTTTTAATTTATATTATGGACTTACCTATAGAATAAATAAATTTTATAAATTAAAAAAATAAAAAGTATTTAAGTAGCATCTATAATGTTTGAATAACATAATAATGAGCATAGTAAAAAAATTAATTAGAATAATTTGTTCGTAATAATAATTTTAGTATTAACAACAAAAATTTAAAAATTTATTTACACAATTCAGGATTAAAGAAAATAAAGATTNACTTTGTGTCGTCAGAAAGTTGGTAGAAACATAATAATATAATTGAGCATAATTTTCAAGAATATATAATGTATATTATAAAAATAAATTTATTTAAATAACTATATTTTATATTACGTGCATGGAATATATATTTTACAACCTTTATTTTCTGTCATTTTGAATTATGTAAATAAATTTTTGAATTTTTTTTGTTAATACTAAAATTATTATTACGAACAAATTATTCTAATTAATTTTTTTTACCGTGCTCATTATTTTGTTATTCCAACGTTATAGATGCTTAAATAATTTTTATTTTAATAATATTTATTTATTCTATAGGTAAGTCCATAATATAAATTAAAAAGAAAAATTTATAATATTAAAAGTTAAAAAAATTAAAAAGAAGATAAATGTTTATAAATTAGAGGGTAAAATAGGTATTTGGCAATCCAAAATTTAGAAAATCTGGTTGAGTGACCTTCTGAGTGCAATAGGCATAGTTCAATGACTTTGTTGTTACAAACGAAAGAAAAGTGACTTTCGGCGATAATTTGTGATAGTTGAGTGACCATTTGAGTAATGGACTCTTGATAGTTGTTGGCTACTCTTAATCATCCTTTACTTAACTACAGAGTTTTGTCTGCTGTAGAGTTCGAACTCGTAATGTACATCTAACACATACATTATGTGTTGCGCTCTTGTTACTAGATTAAAACCTTTCGGGCTGGATGGAGATTTAGGCTGGCATGAATCTATCTACTAAAATTTTGCGGGCACATAAAAAAAGACCTAATGAACAATAGTCATCGCTTCGTTATGACCGTTCCTTATTATTTGGCATTTTAGGGTCATAAAACGGGACTTCAGGACGATTCTCATATTGTGTGCTATAGTCCATGACATCAGCATGAATTCAGGCGACCGTCTTCTAATATCATTAAATTTTGTGGGACCATATAAAATGACCTAATGAACAATAGTCGTATCTTCGCCATAACATTTTCTCGTTTTTTGGCATTTTAGAGCCATAAAACAGAAATTCAAGACGATCCCGAGATTTTCGTGTGCTATACTCCACGCCATGAATTCGGGCGACCGACTCCTAATCTCCTAAAATTTAATGGGCCTACCAAAAACTATCTAAGGAATAATAGTCATCGCTTTGCCATGACAGTTCCTAATTTTTTGGCGTTTTAGAGCCATAAAAGAGGAATTTAGTACGATCCCCGAATTTTAATATGCTATAGTCCACGCCATCTGCATGAATTCGGGCAACCGGCCGCGAATCTCCTAAAATTTTACAGGCTCATAAAAAATGACCTAATGAACAATTGTCATCGTTTCGCCATGACCGTTCCTCGTTTTTTGGCATTTTAGGACCATAAAACAGGAATTCAAGACGATTCTCGACTTTTCTTGTGCTGCCATCTGCATGAATTACGACAAGCGACCCTGAAACTCCAAAACTTTTATAGGCCCATAAAAAACGACCTAATGAACAATACACATCATATGCAAAGACCGTTTCTCGTATTTTTGTTTTTAGAGCCATAAAATAGGAATCTTGGACAATTCCTAACTTTTTGTGTGCTATAGTCCATACCATCTGCATGAATTCGGGCGACCAACTCCGAATCTCCTAAAATTTTGCGAGCCTATAAAAATAACCTAATGAACAATAATCATTGTTTCGCCCTAACCATTCCTATTTTTTGGAATTTTAGTGCCATAAACAGGAATTCCAAACGATTTTCAGATTTTCGAGCGACGGGATCCGAATCGCCTAAAATTTTGCGGGCCAATAAAAATGATCTAATGAACAATACTCATCGCTTCACCATGACCACTTCTCGCTTTTCCTTTTTAGCGTTTTAGGGCCATAAAATCGGAATTTAACATGTTTTCATATTTTTCGTGTGCTAATGTCCATGCCATTTCAAGAATTCGAGCGACCGGCCCTGGATCGCCTAAAATTTTTTTAACCCATCAGAAACGACCTAATGAACAATAGTCATTTGTTAGAGCGCATTAAGTCTTGCTAGTTTGATGACCCTCACTTGTTGGTGTTGAAAGACACGGTGCAACGTGGTGGTTCTAAGAAGGTTGTGATTGCAGATGATGGTGTTATGCGGCTTGAGGGCCAGATTTGTGTTCTGAATGTTTATGGGACGAGAGAGTTGATCCTTGAGTAGGCTCATAGTGCACGATATTCCACTCACCCAGGTGTCACGAAGATGTATCGTGATTCATGTGTATTAGTGCATGCTGATTTCGTAAAAAAATTTTAACGGACTCCGGTTGGTCTGAAATTTCGTAGGTTCTTAGGAAACGGCATAGTGAACAATACTCATTGCTTCGCCATAATTTTGTAGAATTTCTTTGACGGTATCTAATTGGCCTAAAATTTTGTAGGTCCATAGGAAACGACATAGTGACGAATACTCATTGTTTCGCCATGACTTCCATTTTCATTTTATGGTGTTTCATGGTCATGCAACACGAATCTATGATTATATCTATTTTTCTTGTATATTAATACATAAAAAAAATTGACAGACTCCGATTGGTCTAAAATTTCATAGGTGTATAGGAAACGACTTAGTGACCAATACCCATTGCTTAGCCATGACTTCTGAATTCATTTTATGGTATTTCCGGGTCATGCAATATGATTGTGATTATATCTACTTTTTCGTGTATATTAGTACATGATGATTTTGTAGAATTTCTTTGACGGCTCCGATTGTCCTGAAATAGGTCCACAAGAAACGGCCTAGTGACAAATGCTCATTATTTCGCCATGACTTTCAAGTTTATTTTATGGCATTTCGGGGTCGTGCAACACGAATTTATGATTATAATTCTAATTTTTCGTGTGTATTTGTACATACTGATTTTGAAGATTTTTTTTGACGAACTTCGATTGACCTAAAATTTCATAAATCAATACGAAACGGCCTAGTAACCTATACTTATCGCTTCACCATGACTTTCGACACTACTAGAATTCTGGAAAAAAGAGACCAGCAAAAGCGACCAACGTTGGTCGCTTATTGGCCAAAAAGCGACCAACCACGCCTGGTCGATATTAAGCTGGTCCCTTTACCTTAGGGACCAACGTTGGTCGCTAAATAGCGACCAACGTTGGTCTCCCAGGTAAAAGGACCAAATTTTCCGGGCAAAGCATATAGCGACCAACTTTGGTCGCTCAAATATTTTAATATTATATATTTGGCGACCAAAGTTGGTCTCCAGATGTAAATAACGTTTTATTTTTATTTATTTTTAATCATATTAAGCGACCAACTTTGGTCACTATATTAATAAATGTTATAATTTTTTATTTATTGGGCGACCAATATTGGTCGCCAGCAAGAATTAATTTTTTTTTAACTATAAGCGACCAACCTTGGTCGCAAAATTACCAGAATCTTTTTTTTTAAGTGAATAGCGACCAACTGGACACCAAAGTTGGTCGCTTTTTTGGTATATTTTTGGCAGAAACTGCCTGTTTTGGCTGCTACACCACCTGCCAGCTTATACCAAATATCCTAAACAGGCATTTTATGCCAGCAGCAACAACAACAACAACAACAACAACAACAACACTAAAACGCAACAAAATATAAAGATCAATAGAACTAAAACATTAAGCTAGCAAAACTAAGTTAACGTTTATTACAAGCTCATTCGAAAACTAGTTCTATTGTCTAGTTCAAAGTATATAAAGTACTCAAGGAGTGTTCTTTTAGCATCCTCGTTCAAAAGTAGGATTGCCTCGGCCGACTCGTTAGGTGGCTGACTTCGTTTGAATTCCCCCACATCAGCTCTGAAGCGAACCTATAAGAAAAATTATATTGAATTAATATTTCAAAATTTATATAAAAGTAAATCAAAATACTTAATGATAAGTAAAAAACTTACATGTATAGTCGAGGCTCGACCCTCGACACACCTTTCTGAATCAGTCTCTTTCTTCTTCTTTACAATACGAGTTTCATTGAATAATTTTTATTCATTTTTGACTCATGTAGATTTTCCTATAATAGAACTTTTCTACTTTATCACAAAATTGAAACACGAAAATAAGTTAATATGATAATGCAGTATTATTGCCCAGCCAAAAAAAAAAAAAAAAAAAAAAAAAAAAAAAGCAAAAAAAAAAAAAAAAAAAAAAAAAAAAAAAAAAAACTATCACAAACAAATTGATATGGTTGAACCTTTAGGATATGAATTGAAATTTTGGGTTATGTATTTTGAAATTCTTAAGAATTATAAATTGATTTTTTAGGATATGACTTGAACTTGTGGATATGAGTTGAACCTTTAGGATATGAATTGGACTTTTAGTTATGAATTGAGATTTTTGTTTATGTATTGGAAATTTTAGTTTATAAATTGAAATTTTAGGATATGACTTGAAACTTTTTGTGGATATGAGTTGAACCTTTAGGATATGAATTGAAATTTTGGTTATGTTTGGAATTTTAGATTATAATTGAAATTGTTAGGATATGACTTGAACTTTTGTGGATAATGAATTGAAATTTGATTTATGTATTGGAATTTTAGATTATAAATGAAATTTTAGGATATGACTTGAACTTTTGTGCATATGAGTTGAACCTTTAGGATATGAATTGTAAATTTTGGTTTATTGTATTGGATTTTAGTTATATAATTGAAATTTTAGGATATGACTTGAACTTTGTGGATATGAGTTGAACCTTAGGATATGAATTGAACTTTGCTGATATGAGTTGAACCTTTAGGATATGAATGGACTTTTTTAGTTTATGATTGAGATTTTGTTTATGTATTGAAATTTTTAGTTTATAAATTGGAAATTTTAGGATATGACTTGAACTTTTGTGGATATGGAGTTGAACCTTTAGGATATGAATTGAAATTTGGGTTTATGTATGAAAATTTTAGATTATTAAATTGAAATTTTAGGATATGACTTGAACTTTTGTGGATTGATTAAACCTTTAGGATATGAATTGAAATTTGGTTTATGTATTGGAATTTTAGATTATAAATTGAAATTTCGATATGACTTGAACTTTTGTGGATATGAGTTGAACCTGAGGATATGAATTGGACTTTAGTTTATGAATTGAGACTTTGGTTTATTGATTGGAATTTAGTTATAAATTAATTTTAGGATATGACTGAACTTTTGTGCGATATGAGTTAACCTTTAGGATATGAACTTTTAGGATATAACTTAAATTTTAGATTATGACTAGAACCTTTAGGATATGACCTTGAACCTTAGGATATGAATTTGAATTTTTGTTATGAATTGGAATTTTAGATTATAAATTTGAATTTTTTTTGGTTATGAGTTGACCTTTAGATATGAATTAAAATTTTGGTTTATGTATTGGATTTTAGATGGGGAATTTTTAGAAGGGGTTGATGTGAATATTAGACATGCAATGGAACTTCCACCAAGAATAACTAAGACCAACAGTACCTGCAGAGGTGTGCCCTTTAATTGTCTTTCTCATAGGTGTCACGACCCCCCAAAACCGTGTCGTGATGGCGCCCACACTAATTTTGCTAGGCAGCCCGACCATTCCGTCTCTCAACCCGAGCAGAGGAATAAAGCTTTTCCCAAAAAAAAACGATTAAATTAAAAAAAAAGTACTTAAAAAATCAACATCAATACTCATAGTTGAAATCCAATTTGTAACAATACGAAAACTCCTAACATAAAAACATTAAACTCCCAAAGGGACCTGAGAGTCATGAGTCTTAGAGCCTCTAAACTAATACAGAGTCAAGATTCCTCAAAATAAAGTATGTTTCTAAAGTAACGGTAAATAATAAAAGAATAAAAATTAAAAAAAAACATCAAAAAGATAAGGGAGGAGATCGGGTCCTGCGGACCGCCATACAGCAGTACCTCGACACTCAGAACTCGTTGGAAAACCAGCTGCTAGCTCAACTAAGCTCCCATCCGAAGTACTCTTGATATCTGCACACAAAGGTGCAGGGAGTAGAGGTGAGTACTTACCAACATCAGGACTAATAAGCATTATAAAATGTTTTGAAGATAGAATATTCACGAAAATGCCACACAAATAAAGCTAAAAACTAACAAGTCCACATCCTAACTACGAGTAACTAACAAGCGAACAACTTTCAAATATATCAGTCAAGTATTAATGTAAAGATTGCAATGCAAATGCCACATGGCCGCTACGGCGCTTAACCACGATCCATTTAACGTCGCCGGCGCCACGGGGGTGGTGTACAGGACTCCGAGGGGCTCCTTCAGCCCAAGCTCAAATATAATCATTACGTATTCGCTTCGGCGTGCAACCGATCCATTACCTCAGTCCACTAATATGTCAATGAGTCACGAACAGATTCAATTTAATTTCCAATTTCCAATTTATTAAAAGAATATACTTTGATATTTAACTTCAGAGAAAAGTGATTAGCATTGCATAACAGAGATAAAACACAGGACTGAGATTCATTATTATACACTTACATACAACCTTAAGATGCACTGTCGCCCCACGCAATAGCCAGATTTCTTCAGTGCTATTCAATAAAAACTGTTCGGAGAATTATCCATTGTGTTCTTTTTTTGCCTTTTTTTTTATTTGCTTTGTTTTTTTTTGCTCAATCGTGTAAATCAGCCTTCCCCATTTTATAGCCAGTTTTTTTATCATACTTTTTTGTGGTTCATATCGTCCCCGCCATATTAGAATTTCTTTTTTTTTTTTTTTTTGTTCGGTATTAAGTTCTTCCACAGTCATAACCAATCCCGCACTGCCATTGGGGTGCGACTCATGCCCGTACAATAGCGTCACATGTGTGATAAGCCGGGGTTCAAACCTTCACGGCCATCATATACACCAAACTATCACCTCTAACCGGTTCGTAGGAATGGTCCGGCAATGCCTTTCCTTTCCGGTATCGACCTCCCGTGCGTCGAATCTAGTCAAAATCACACGAATACAGAAATATGGCGTTAAAGAAAACATAACCCAATCAAAAAATACTCGAAAAAGCTACTAACAAATTCACGAAAGTGGTAAAAAACCGCAGCACCGGACCCACTTTCTCGATAAAATTCCGAAAATTCACCACAAACGGTAATTCCTTCGTCATCGCACGAGTTCGTGCATATAAAGTTTACCCCAAAAATCGGGCTCGTTTGACTCTCAAATTCCATTTTTTTACATCACAGCCTTCCAAGCCCCTAGTATGACCCGTTTTTGATGAAATTCTACTGATTTTTATGATAAATGTACATAATACTCGATGTTAATTTAGGACCAAGAGGCTTACCTCCAAGTGATTCTCAGTCAAAACCCTACGAATTTCCTTGTTCAAAAGTCTTAAAGTCAACATATGGAGGAAAAATATGAAAGGATCGCCGGATGAAATATTATTTTAAAACCCTTCTGTTCGCCCAGTCCGGTTTTCGCTTCTGCGATCCCGTAACCGACTTATGCGGGACCGCTTCTGCGGCCATATGACCGCTTATGCGGTTTTTCATTAAATCCTTGGCCTTCGCTTTGCGCCCAACCATCCGCTTCTGCGTGATCTCACCATTCCGCCTTCTTCCGGCCTCGTTTTCGCCTATGCGGACACGCTGAAGCGATATACCCCGCTCGCTTTGCGGAATTACCCCGGTCCCTCAATGGACCGCTTATGCGATCTCTTAGCCGCATCTGCGGAACCGCTTCCTGCGGCTCTTTTCCGCAGATGCGGAAATACCAGAAGCAGGTTGCACCAGACCTGCCAACAAACATCAAGATTCATCCGTTTAACCCACCCGAAATTACTCCGAGGCCCCCGGGACCTCAACCAATAGCACCAACACACCAAAGACCTTATTCAGAACTTTGTGCCAATCCATCAAAACACTTATCGTTAACATCAAAACTCATCGAATTTACCACGGATTCAAGCCTAAGTTAAACTAAAACTTCTGAAACTTGACATTTGATCTAAAACCCGACCTAAACACCTCCGAATGATCTGAAACTTTGCACGCATATCCAAAATCACCTAAACCGAGCTACTACAACTCTCGGAATTCCATTACCGACCCTCGGATCAAAAATTCACCTACCATCCGGAATTCACCAAAAAGTCCAACCTTAGCCAATTCAAGCCTAATTCTACACCGGACCTCCAAATTCAATTCCGATTGCGCTCCTAAGTTACAATCATCCCCGAAACTAGGGCGAATCATCGAAAATCCATTCCGAGCCTTCTAACTCATAAGTCAACATTCGGTTGACCCTTTCCAAACTAACCTTCTCATAAAGAGACTTATTGTCTCATTTCTAACGAATTACTTCAAATTCTCCAAAACATATAATGAAGCATATAGAAGCATAAAACGGGGAAAACGGGCACCGGTAACTCCAGTGACGACGGGTCGGGCGTCATACAATTAGCGACAACGATGATGAGAAGGCAAAGAACATGTGTTTCAAATATTATGGTGTAGGTAGGAGTTTAACATTTCCTAAGTAGATAAAAGAATTAGTAATAGAGGAATTCTATACTTCAATTTCCAAGAGGGAAAAAGAGTTTAATGGAGTGAAAGGTTGTGGTGATGGAAGGTTTCCGTTGTCATGCAGTTCCCATAAAATTGGATCATAAGACTCTATGATGACAGAATTATAGGAAGTTTTGTTCTTAACTTTCTTCCAAGTCTGATCCGTACAAAGCTTATGGGAGATATTGGTGATATATTCTGTCGGATTCAGAAGAATATATCGACCAATATTCCCATTAAGCTTTGTACGGATCAACTTGGAAGAAAGTTGAGAACAACAAACTTCCAATATAATCTTTGTCATCATAGAGTCATTATGATCCCGTTTTTATTGAGAACTGCCATGACCAACGGTAAATATTCCATCACCATCACCCTTGTCACTCTCAATTAAACTTCTTTCTTCTTGGAAAACTGTGAAGTAGAGAAATTCCTCTTATAATCTTTCTTTATCTATCAGAAAATGTTTAAAATTTCCTGCCTATACGCATCTCTAGTTGAAACACATGTCATTGCCAGTCTCAACATCATTGTTCGCAAACCGAGAACAACAATTGATCAAAAGACACACCCCTGTTAGATACTGTATCCAAGTTATTCTCTGTATCCAAGTTCATCCCGTAATAGTACCATGAGGATAATCACTAAGACCATCCGAACAGTTTTATGCATGCCAATGAGGCAATATGAGCTA
>NW_017674593.1:72379-77349 GCF_001879085.1 Nicotiana attenuata
ATTGGAGGACATGTTGCGTGCATGTGTTATTGATTTTGGAGGTTCTTGGGCTGAATTCTTGCCACTTGCAGAGTTTGCTTATAACAACAGCTACCAATCCAGCATTCAGATGGCGCCGTATGAAGCCTTATATGGGAGACGGTGTAGATCTCCGGTTGGTTGGTTTGAGCCCAGCGAGGCTAGATTATTGGGGACAGAGTTAGTGCAGGATGCCTTAGAGAAGGTAAAAGTGATCCAGGAGAGACTTCGTACAGCTCAGTCGCGTCAGAAGAGCTATGCGGACCGGAAGGTTCGAGATGTATCTTATGCGGTGGGCGAGAAGGTCTTGTTGAAGGTTTCGCCTATGAAAGGCGTTATGAGGTTTGGAAAGAAAGGAAAGCTGAGTCCAAGGTTCATTGGACCTTTTGAGATACTTAGGAGGATTGGGGAGGTGGCCTATATGCTTCCTTTGCCACCTAGCTTGTCGGGAGTTCATCCGGTGTTCCATGATTCTATGCTCCGGAAGTATGTTGGGGACCCGTCTCATGTATTAGACTTCAGCACGATCCAGTTGGATGAGGACTTGACCTACGATGTGGAGCCGGTGGCTATTTTGGGTCGTCAGGTTCGAAAGTTGAGATCTAAGGACATAGCTTCGGTGAAGGTACAGTGGAGAGGTCGACCCGTGGAGGAAGCCACTTGGGAGACCGAGTAGGAGATGCGGAGCAGATATCCTCACTTGTTTGAGACTCCAGGTATGTTTCTTGACCCGCTCGAGGACGAGCGTTTGTTTAAGTTGGGGAGGATGTAACGACCCGACCCGTCGTTACGGGAGTTACCGCCCCGTTTTCCCCGTTTTATGCTTCTATATGTTTCATTATATGTGTTTGGAGAATTTGAAGTAATTCAGATAGAGTTCGGTTAGAAATGAGACAATAAGTCTCTTTATGAGAAGGATTGTTTGGAAAAGTCAACCGAATATTGACTTATGAGTTAGAAGGCTCGGAATTGATTTTTGATGATTCGACCAGTTTCGGGAGATGATTTGTGACTTAGGAGCGCAATCGGAACTGAATTTGGAGGTCCAGTGTGGAATTAGGCTTGAATTGGCTAAGGTTGAATTTTGGCGAATTCCGGATGGTAGGTGAGATTTTGATCCGAGGGTCGGAATGGAATTCCGAGAGTTGCAGCAGCTCCGTTAGGTGATTTTGGATATGCGTGCAAAGTTTAAGATCATTCGGAGGTGTTTAGGTCGAGTTTTAGATCAAATGCAAGTTTCGGAAGTTTTAGTTTAACTTAGGCTTGAATCCGTGGTAATTCGATGATTTTGGTGTTTATGATAGTGTTTTTATGTTACGAGCAAGTTCGAATGAAGTAATAGAACATATCTGTGCATTTGGTTGAGGTCCCGAGGGCCTCGGGGTGAATTAGGATGGTTAAACGAGAGTTTTGAGGTGTAATTGCAGGTCAGATTTTTCTGTCATCTGGTGTTTCCGCTTCTGCGGAAATGGACCGCAGAAGCGGGAACGTGGTCGCAGAAGCGGTCGTGGCCGGCTAGGGAAATTCCGCAGATGCGGAAGGTGGCTCGCACCAGCGGGTCCGCATAAGCGGACAAGGTCCCGCAGAAGCGGGTTTGAAGGAACCGCAGAAGCGGACTTCGCGTCGCATAAGCAACGTCCGGGCTTCTAAGTGAAAACCGCTTAAGCGGAAATGTGGCCGCAGAAGCGGTCCCGCATAAGCGAAAGCAGGACCACAGAAGCGAAAATCGCTGGGCGACAGAAGGGTTTTAAAATAATATTTCATCCGCGACCCTTTCATATTTTTCCTCCATTGTTGACGTTCTTAAGAGCTTTGAACAAGGAAATTCGAGGGTTGTGACTGAGAATCACTTGGAGGTAAGTTCCTTGGCCTAAATATTCGAATTTATGGTAGAAATTACATGTAAATTGTAGAAAATTCATCAAAAACGGGTCAGGCTAGGGCTTGGAAAGCTGTGATGTAAAAAATGGAATTTGGAGGGTCAAACGAGCTCCGATTTTGGTAAACATTATATGCATGGACTCGTGACGAGACGAGGAATCCGTTGGTGTGATTTTTGGAATTTTTCGAGAAGTGGGCCCGGGGTTCGGGTTTTACCAACTTCGTGAATTTTAGTACTTTTCGAGTATTTTTGATTGGGTTATGTTTCTTTAACCCATATTTATGTATTCTTGTGATTTTGACTAGATTCGACGCGCGAGGAGGTCGATACAAAAGGAAAATGCATTGTGGACCATTCTACGGCCGGATAGAGGTGAGTAGTTGGTGTATATGATGGCCTGAGGGTTTGAAACCCCGGCTTATCACATTGTGACGCTATTGTAAGGCGTGACTCGCACCCCATGGCAGGTGCGAGATTGGTTATGACTGGGGATCGAGACTTAATCCATCCCGAACAAGAATATTTCTATATTGGCGACTGATACGCACCCTGTATTGAATATATCTGGGCTTATTGCCGTGTTTGGGGCCTTGTGCCGATCTGTAGCATCCCTAGAGGATGATTGTCATTGTGATAGCATGCTTTGTATAATAATTGATCTCAGTCCTGTGTTTAATCACTGTTATGAAATGCTAAGTCATGTTTCCTGAAGTTAAATATCTAAAGTATATTCTTCTTAATAAATTGGAAATTGGGAAATTAATTGAATCTGTTACGTGACTCATATGCATATTGTGGACTGAGTATGGATCGGGCTGCACGCCGCAGCGAATCGTATGATTATATTGCGCTTGGGCTGAAGGAGCCCCTCCGGAGTCTGTACACACCCCCAGTGAGCGCCGTCGACGTTAAATGGATCGGGCTACGCGCCGTAGCGGTCATGTGCATTGCATTGCATCTTTACATTATACTTGACTGATATATTTGAAGTTGTTCTGCTGTTAGTTCGTAGTTAGGTGTTGGACTGTTAGTTTTAGCTTTACTTTGTGGCATTTCGTGAATTTCTTATCTTCAAACATTTTATATGCTTATTACTCACTGAGTTGGTAGTACTCACCCCTACTCCCTGCACCTTGTGTGCAGATTCAGGTACTTCGGGAGCTTAGTTGAGCTAGCAGCTGGTTTCCAGAGTTCTAGGAGTGTCGAGGTAGCTGCTATGGCGTCCGCAGGACCCGACTCCTCCCTTATCCCTTTATTATTTCCGTACTTTAGAACATACTTATTTTGAGGATTCTTGACTCTGTATTAGTTAGAGGCTCTAGACTCATGACCCAGGTCTTTGGGAGTTACAGTTTATGTTAGAGTTTCGTATTGTTATCAATTGAGTATTTCAACTATGAGTATTGATGTTGATTTAAGTATTTAATTAATCGGTTTTGAGCTTCATGCTCGGGTTGAGAGAGTGAATGGTCGGGCTTGCCTAGCATTAGTGTTGGGCGCCATCACGACCGGGTTTGGGGTCGTGACACTAATGAGAAGAACAATTAAAGGCACACTCTGCCAGGTACTGTGTCTTAGTTATTCTTGGTGGAAGTTCCATTGCATGTCTAATATTACCATCAACCCCTTCTACAAAATCCTCCCGCAATCTAAAATTCCAATACATAAACCAAAATTTTAATTCATATCTAAAGGTTCAACTCATATCCAAAAAAATTCAATTTATAATCTAAAATTCCAATTCATAAACAAAAATTCAAATTCATATCCTAAAGGTTCAAGTCATATCCTAAAGGTTCTAGTCATATCCTAAAATTTCAAGTTATATCCTAAAAGTTCATATCCTAAAGGTTCAACTCATATCCACAAAAGTTCAAGTCATATCCTAAAATTTTAATTTATAAACTAAATTTCCAATACATAACCAAATACTTCAATTCATATCCTAAAGGTTCAACTCATATCCACAAAAGTTCAAGTCATATCGTAAAATTTCAATTTATAATCTAAAATTCCAATACATAAACCAAAAGTTCAAGTCATATCCTAAAAGTTCAATTTATAATCTAAAATTTCAACTCATATCTACAAAATTTCAATTCATATCCCAAAAGTTCAAGTCATATCCTAAAATTTCAATTTATAATCTAAAATTCCAATACATAAACCAAAATTTCAATTCATATCCTAAAGGTTCAACTCATATCCACAAAAGTTCAAGTCATATCCTAAAATTTCAATTTATAATCTAAAATTCCAAACATAAACTAAAATTCCAATACATATACCAAAAGTTCAATTCATATCCTAAAGGTTCAACTCATATCCACAAAAGTTCAAGTCATATCCTAAAATTTCAATTTATAAACTAAAATTCCAATACATAAACCCAATTCATAAACTAAAAGTCCAATTCATATCCTAAAGGTTCAACTCATATCCACAAAAGTTCAATTCATAAACTAAAATTCCAATACATAAACCAAAATTCCAATACATAAACCAAAATTTCAATTCATATCCTAAAGGTTCAACTCATATCCACAAAAGTTCAAGTCATATCCTAAAATTTCAATTTATAAACTAAAATTCCAATACATAAACCAAAATCTCAATTCATAAACTAAAAGTCCAATTCATATCCTAAAGGTTCAACTCATATCCACAAAAGTTCAAGTCATATCCTAAAATTTCAATTCATAAACAATCAGTATAGTATGAATAGTTTTATACTATTACCATGCCGACCAATCTAGATAAATCTTCTAATTGTTCTTTGTGAAAATTAGGTTTTTCCGAAATGAGGATATGAGTATGCCAAGATACTTCAATCTAAGCTTAAGTATGTAGTTATATATGTGTAATATGCCCAATAATGTAATGGGTTAAGTGTTTTATTTATAAATATAAGGGGTGTATTCTCAAATTAATAACTCCTAACTTCCAAAGATAAATTTATTAATTATCTATCATTTAATTAAACGGATTTTAGATTGGCTACCATATTCCATCTAATCAAGAACAAAAGAAATATCAATTGTTCTCACTGGCCATTCCTTTTCTGAAAGAA
>NW_017674593.1:79605-91659 GCF_001879085.1 Nicotiana attenuata
AGGAAGAAGAAGGAAGAAGGAGAAGCTGGAGAATATGTAGAACAGAACAAAAAAAGGAAAAGAGGTGGAAGAAGAAGAAGAATGGTTACAAAGTGGATCGCAAAGGAGATACCAATACCAAAAAGTGGAGAAGCAGGGGATGCAAACATGAAAGAGGACACTGTAGTTGAAGAGCAAAGTGAAGACAGGCAACTTGATAGCAATGAGTTTCCACCACTATCAGTCATGAGAAGTGGGAGAAAGCATGACAAAAGTGTCCTAGTGTCTATAAGGGATGAGCCAAGCTGTTCTACTAGCCAAATCAATACCACAAATAGATTTGATGTCTTGACTCAAGGTGGTAATGCAACTGATACTGGGCAGGGTGGACAAAACCACCCTATACCTCAATGATTGTCAGCACTTGGAACATAAGGGGGCTGAATAAGCCCTTTAAACAGAAGGAGCTGGCACTCTTTCTGAAGAAGTATAAGGTGGAGATAATGGGACTAGTTGAAACTAGAATGAAAGAAAACAAGGCAAAAAGAATTGCTATGAAAACAGTGAAGGATTGGAAGATAAGGTTCAACTATGAGTATGCTTATAATGGTAGAATATGGTTAATTTGGAGGCCTCATGTTCAACTTCAGGTCTTAAAGGTTGAAGCACAATTTATTCATTGTGAAGTGATGGACACTGTCAGGCAGAAGAAATGGTACTTCATTGTGATCTATGCTTATAATGAATGGAATGCTAGACAACAATTATGGGTGCAACTTGCTGGTATAGGTGCTAACATCACTGATGAGTGGCTAATCAGTGGTGATTTCAACAATGTATTGAATGCAGATAATAGAATAGGAGCTCACATAACCCAGGCAGAGGTTCAAGGATTCAAAGACTTCTTGGACAACATGCAACTAACACCACTGAAGAGTATAGGTTGGTTTTATACTTGGTGTAATAAAAGGGATGAGAATGTAAGGGTGTACAGTAAAATAGATTGGGCTTTTGGAAATGTCAGCTGGATGATGAATAATGGATATATTGAGGCAGAATTTTTAAATCCTGGGGTATCTGATCATTCCCCCATATTGATGAATTGCAGAACTGACATTATTCAGCATCAACTACATCCTAGACCATTCAGACTATATCATACTGTCCTTCACCACCCTGAATTCAAAAGGATAGTGGAAGAAGTATGGGGCAATATGAAGGTGTACTAGGAAAGTCAAGGACATGGTACAAGATTTTAGGAGGCTGAAAGTGGATATTAAGGAACTGAATAGTTATATGGCTACTTACCAGCAAAAATTGAGCCAAGCAAAGCAAAGGGTGGAACTGGTGCAGCATCAACTGTCAATCCAGCCTTTAAGTCAGTAATACATTGATGAAGAGAAGGAGGCATTGCTAGAAATGGAAAAATGGAGCAATATTGAGGAGCAGGTGATGAGGCAAAAGTCTAGGGCTACTTGGATTCAACATGGAGATGCCAACACCAAATATTTCCATGCTCAATGGAAAATGCGTACTAACAATAATGTTATTGTCTCTATTCATAATGAAGCAGGAATCAAGTTAACAGATCCAAAGCAGGTGGAGGATCAATTTCTGAGATTCTTCAAGTCACTAATGGGAGAATCCTCACAAATATTACCAAGCCCTGATGCTGAGATAATTAAAGAAGTACCCTGTTTAACAAGAACACAACAACTGGAGCTGATTAAGCCAATAAAAGAGGAAGAGATATTGGAGGCTATCAAGAGCATGCCAACTGATAAAGCACCAGGAGTAGATGGTTTTCCAGTGGAGTTCTATACAAGTCAATGGGAGGTGATCAAAGCAGATGTGATTGCAGATGTCCTGGATTTTTTTGAAACAGGAAAGATGCCAAAAGCCATAAACAGTACTGCTATATCTCTAATACCTAAAATTCCTAATCCTACTCAGTTAAAGGACTTTAGGCCAATAGCATGCTGCACTACTATCTACAAAATAATCACCAAAATCATAACAGGGAGGCTTAAAGCAGTCATGAATTATTTAGTAGGTGATTCTCAATCAGCCTTCATTGAGGGAAGGAATATTACTGATAACATTCTGTTCACTCATGAGCTTTTCAAAGGCTATACTAGGAAAGGAATATCTGCAAGATGTGTCCTCAAGGTAGATCTGAGGAAAGCTTATGATACTTTGGATTGGTATTATTTGAAAAGGATGCTGATAGTACTGGGATTTCCACAAAAGTTTGTGTGCTGGATTATGGAATGTATCTCAACTGTTTCCTACTCTTTAACTTTAAATGGTGGTCTTACAAAGCCATTTGAAGGCAAAAGAGGGATAAGGCAGGGTGATCCTATGTCACCCTACCTATTTGTGATAGCTATGGAGTACCTGCAAAGAGAATTCAATAGACTGGCAGGAAACAAATAATTCCATTTTCATCCAAGATGCAAAAAGCTAGGAGTAATGCATGTGTGCTTTGCTGATGACTTGTTGATGTTTTGCAGAGCTGATCTACAGTCAGTGAAATTAATGCAGCATGCTTTCATAAAGTTCTCAAATGCATCAGGTTTACAAGCAAATCCAGAGAAAAGCTCAATTTATATTGCAGGCACAAATGAAAGGATCAAGAGTCTTATATTGCAGGAATTGGGCTACACTGAAGGTACTTTGCCCTTCAAATATTTAGGAGTTCCCTTAGCTCCTAAAAAGTTATCTGTTCATCAGTGCTGGCCATTAGTTGAAAAGATCACTGCAAGAATAAGTTGCTGGACTTCAAAGCTCTTATCATATGCTGGTAGACTGCAACTCATCCAGGCAGTCATTTTTGGGATGCAGTCATACTGGGCCCAGGTATTTGTACTACCAAAGGAAGTTAGCAAGATGATAGAGGCTGTTTGCAGATCATATATATGGACTGGGCAGGCTGACATCTCCAGAAGAGCTTTAGTAGCATGGGATAGAGTATGCTTACCACAAACAATGGGAGGAATGAATGTGATCAACCTATGCCACTGGAAAAGGCTGCAATAATGAAGCATTTATGGGCCCTTACAAAGAAGAAAGATTGTTTGTGGATTAGATGGGTCCATACTTATTACATAAAGAATAGGAGTAATTGACATTGTTCCTATACCTAAGATGCAGCTTGGGTTGTAAGGAAAATTATTGAGCAAAGACAGTTCATACTGAGCATACCAGCTCTGCAAGGTAATGTTCAAGAAAGGCTGAAATCCTTGCAAAGCACAAATGGTAAATTCAGTATCAAGAAGCTCTATACTCTACAAACGCCCCAAGGACAGAAGGTTTATTGGAAAAGCTTGATCTTGCACCCTCATATTCATCCAAGACACAAGTTTAACATGTGGCTGACCATCCATAGGAGTATACCAACTGTGGATAGATTGCAGAGAATAGGTATCTCAGTTAACACAATGTGTGTTTTCTGTGGCCAAGTAGAAGAACTATTGGAGCATCTCTTCTTTGAATGTTCATACACAAATGCTATCTGGAAAAGACTGCTCAATTGGATGGGAGTTCAAAGACAAATCCAACCTTGGGAGGAGGAGTTAAAATGGCTGACCTACCAGGCAAGGAAGAAGAAAGGAATAGGCAACATCATCTCAGCTGTATTTGGCATGCTGTTGTATAGTATATGGAGAGATAGGAATGCAATCAGGTTCAACAATGGACACACTTCAGCAGAACAAATTTGCAGAGAAATCACGTCCTACATCCACATCAAGAGCCATGTACACAGCAGTTGGAGGAACTATATGGAAGACTTAGATAGATATCCGTAATGGTTGGAATGTAATTCTGTTATTCTAGACTCTTACTAGTGCATATGTATAGAAGCAATATTGTAATTAGTATAGAATACAGGTGATATCTCTATGTAATAGTGAAGAATAGGCCAAAGTAGTATAGGACTGGTCAACAGATCCTGTTATGTAAAGAACAATTTTTGATGAATGAAAACGTCAGTTTATCAACAAAAAAAAAAAACTAGCAAATTATATTCTCATTTTCAATTGAAAAACTGGTAAGCAAATTTGAAAATACATTTTCAAGTGAAATTGGGAAAATTTTAATAACCAAACATTATTTTTAAAATAAATTTTGGAAAAAGGAAAAATTTTGCATGTCCAAACGGCCTCTAAATCTGATTGGTGTTTGAGAAGATGCTGAATTTTGGATTGTTCTATGGTCATTCTCTAGCTGCATTAGGTGTCAATCCTATATTTCAGCACAAATATCTAAATCTGATATCCTGTTGCTCTTTTCCGATTTGCTATGCATTATTTTTCTGTTTGGGTGTTAGTGTCATAATATACTTTTGAAGTGTCAAGTATTCCAAAAATAAATTGTACTTGTCATTTTTAATATATTAAGAGAAGATAATTTCTTTTTTTTTGTTATTATTCATTTCAGATTATTTTTCCAAACCCATTAAAAATGTGCATCAATTAATATAAGTATCATGGTAAATTATACGATTCATTTATTATTTCTTAAGAGGTGTGCAAAATTCATAGTGGACAAATAAAAGTGAACGGAGGGAGTAAAAAAATTCCCGTTGGAGGTTGTTATGATAAAACCAAACATTTTTTTTTTCGACAATAGAATTCCACTAATTTAATTCATTCAAATTCGTGTTAAACTACGTAAATAGTAATAATTGAATATATTGAATGGTTGTCAAAGGGATTCGGCTATCCTCCTTGCCTGTCATTTGAAAAAAAAAAAAAAAAAGAAAAGCTACCAATCAATAGTTAAGACCTCAACAAGCATTTCTGAAACTTATCTAATTTTATTTTACAACATATTACTTACAAATGACAATCTAGTTAAAGGGACTATGGAACAATTTGTTTTTCTCTTTTTCTTTTTTATGGCTGGAGTTACTATGAAAGAAGTAATCCTAAAAGGTTTGACGAAGAAAACTTGATTGGGTTAAATCCAAATCACCTTACGTAACTGTTGGAGCTGTAATCCTTATCACTAATCTGTTTCCTAATGACAATAGATCAGTGTATTATCCTGTGATAGTTGTAATAATTTTATAAGGAGTTAACAAGGAAAAATAATTCGGATTGATGAATGATCAAAAACCAAAAATAAATGGCAGTAAAAACAGAAATTGACAGGGAAATATTTGCCACATGCACAATGATGAGCTAACTCTGCCTGAAAAATACAGACACGTCTATTTCACATACCCTATGACGTGGTCTAAATCATAGCCAGATATTCTCTCGAGGTCATCACTTATTTTTCTTGTTTTTTATGTTCTCGATTAATTTAAAATTCTAGTTAAATAAATATATATACCTACCAAAAGGAGAATTAATATAAGGAGTTTCATTTCCATTATAAGTATTGCTCGGAGATAAAACTCGGGTTTTTCAATCTCGGGTTTTATGGTTTTCGGGTTTTTTTCGGTAAAATCTTCGTAGAACAAAATATATAACTTGTGCTCAAAATATTTCTTTAATCCTAGTAAGATTCAACTATATAAAGTATTTTTCAAGAAAATAATAGTACAAAATATGAGATGTGTCATGGCATTATCCTAAAATATTCAACAATAAGGACAGTAAAATTATGTAATATAAATATTGCTAATTAAAAGCCATAATAAAAATAAACATAATCTAAAAGTATTAAGTCATGCTAAAATATGTAGACTAATAAGGGAGTATTAATTACGTTTCCCTCTCGACGATGAAGCTTATCCCCCATCGTCTCACTAGCCGACCTTGACCCCTGTTATTTTGAGGTCATATCTAGTATTCAGAGTTTGCCTCGATTTGGTACTGCTCTCGCGGCCCGCACCACATGACTAAACGCTAAAGAAAAAATAAAAGTTGGTTATGCATTTTTATCTAAATTATTTCAAAACAAAAAATAAATATTCATTAAATTCCCGTTCGTAATATTGAATTGAATGTCTTTTGTTAGGGTTAGTATTGATTTGATTATGGTTTGGGCTTTTGTGAGCATTATTTAATTTACTAATATAAATGGCGATACAACTTATTGGAACATTCAAAAGTTCTAAGTCCAACTTTGATATAATACCTTAAAAGATAAAATTATGAAATATTTTAAGAAATATTTATAAATTACATCACAATAAGTATATTTATATATTAAATATATCTAAATTTTTTATATATGTAATGTCGGGTTGGTTTGGTTTCGGTTTGACTTTAGTTAAAACCAAACCAAACCAATTATGGTCGGGTTTTTTTTTCCAACACCAAACCAAATCAAACCAAACCACAGTCGGATTTTTCTTCTCGATTTGACTCGGATTATCGGGTTAGTGCGGTTTGTCGGTTTTCTTTATACACCCCTAGTTCGCTCATTGGAATTTTCTGTGCTCGAAACTTCCAAATGAAGAAGAAAAAGAATTGTTATCATTTTAATAAAATAAAATTTGACAAGTGTCCAGATTTTCCTTTCAAAAGAATATTTTATAAAATTTAAAATAAATTTTATAATAATTGTGATGACACAATCAAATCTAATTAAAGATAAGAATTCATGATCTTAAATAAGTTTAGACTTAAAATTGAGTGGTTGTTAGGAAGCAAATGCATGTTCTGCTACTTGGCATCTTTCTGTGGATAACTCAATTCTCTAAAGATTTCAGTTTGTTTGACATGTAAATTTCCACAGTTTAATTTATTGTAGATTAAGAGCTAATTTTTTTTTTTTTTTTTTTATGTCTTACATATTCTAGCGAATTCAAAATTTATAGCAAAGATCGGTTCGTCAAAAGCAAAGGCAAATAAAACATCAGCAACTGCTGAAGGCAGCCTAAAAACAAGTCAATTTAATTCCATGCTAGCATTTTTATTATTTAAGTTTTTAAAAGGTCAGGAAGAAAATTGTATGGGGTCGAATTTGACTAACCACGTCCCACCGCCTGCGTGACTAACCGTCGAATGTCTACGACTCGACACAAGGGAACGACCCCGGGGTGAGGTGGGGGACAACCTCGACCTGTTATTAGTTCCGTTATAAAGTAAACTGACGTTATCACTTCTAGGGTTTAGCTCGAATCCCTCTATTATATAAAGGGGGTCCGAACATTATAATTGGGGGGGGGGGTGGGGGGGGTGGGGAAGAGGGGGGGGGGGGGGGGGGTGGACTTGTAACAAAAGAACTGTACTCTCTCTCTAATATTCATCTCTCTAATATTTATCCTCTCTAATCTTTATCTTCTATCTCTCCCTCTCTATTATCCATACATTTGTTATATTTTTTTGTTTTTTTTTTTTTTTCCGAAAAAATTTAGTAAAACGATCCTGGGGATTATTCATCTCCGACTCACGATTTTACCCTTTTCCACTTTATGATTTGATTTGCTTAAAAGGATTTTAAACTCTTTTTGATTTCAAAACAATTTGGCGCCGTCTGTGGGGATTTCTGTAGTCGAAATCATGTTCTAAACCTGGGAATCAAACAACAACGATCTCTGTCCTTTCGCACTCCAGAGAAATCAGGCGATGGCAGAGAAAGAAGCAAGGTTGAAAGCTGATAGCGAATGTCTGCAACAACCTCTTAGACTCCCTCACGAAGCTGGTAGAGAAAGACAAACGAGAATATAATACACAAGAGGTATATCGGAGGGGAAGATCTCACCCTCTTATACTCGAGGATCTACGATCTTTTGCGCGAAAGAGGAACTTCGACATCTACGGTGAGGGAAACACCAACAGCAGTCAAAAAGCTGTTAGAAGAATGGTTTTGACAAGTCGCTCTCTAAACACGCATGCTCGAAAAACCCTCTCTAGGGAATACCGGAGATTCGCCAACGTTTTGGAAGTCGCTGTGTCACCGGCGAAGCCAAGCATTGTACAAACAATCATACAATCGCACTACCAACCCGATGCAAGTGATGGTACACCGCATGCCATCCTAAAGAAAGTGGAAGAAATGGAAAACGAGGAAAAGCAAAGATGCTTCGTGACCAACATGAAGGGAACCAGGAAAGGGTTTGACAAAATACCGCGCGCCTTCTAGCTGCTGCCAAGCGCGATGTGGGAAGGTTTTGTCGAGCACCTTTACAGTGAAGAACGCTGCTCCCCATCCCATCCCGAAACCTTTAAAAAGCACGCCCTAACTTGAGAATATATGGACGGAAACTCGGATTCCAGAAGATCACCTGGTCCATTACGTTCACTGCGATAAAAGGTAACGACTTGTCGAAAGAGCAGTGCCATCCGATGCTGTTGAAAAAGTTCGGTGGACTCTGACAGGAGGAGCGCTACCTGGTATTCTCAGCTACCAGCACGGTCGATCAACGTTCAGAGAAAATGGCAGATAAGTTCGCTACTGCACATGCAAGGAGCCAAAGAAGGGCTGTAAGCTTAAGGGTCAAACGATATCTTCGCCACTCAAACAAAACGGCGGCGAGGGGCTTCGAGATTCCTAGCCGCGGTTCACAGGGTAAGAATGGGACTGCCAAATGTGTCGGAAGGAATGGCGGGTCGCAGGCTTTCGCAGATAGGTTTTAAAGCAGAAGCGGTCGAAGGCCGAGCATAGGAAGTTACTCAATAGACTTCAATGAAGTAACCCTCCCATCAAATGGGAAGAAACATAATGCCTATTGCGGCCGAAGTAAGAGCAAGACGAAGACGATCTGCAACAGTCCAGACCCGGCGATGGCCGTCACATCGAAGGTAAGGAGGGGATCGACGTAACGACGGAAGAAGGAGATCAGATCCCGCGCTTTAACAGAGAAAGGCATCAAACCTCATGTCATGACCATAATCCGCCTCTCCCCGCACGCAGGATGCCGTGCCGCAACATATTGTACCCCTTCGAAACGAAAAAGGTATTGCCATCCGTTATTTCTATCTGCTCAATACCTTTTGTGTCTCCCTTCAGAAATAGTGTGCGCTGGGAGAAGCTGGGCCGAAGGTACAATGGCCATAAAAAGATGAAATCAGACCCAAATGCGAGAAGGTCAAATGTCTCTGCGAATTCCATCAGGGAAAGAGGGACACAAGACCGAGGATTGCCATAGGGATTACGACAGGAGTGGTCAGAATGTTGAACCAAGGATACCTCTGAAAGAACCTGGCTAGCGACAAAGGGAAGGCCAACTTCGCCCAGAGGGGAACGCGACCCATTCACTCAAGGGACCACCAGGCACTTCACCGCGTTACCATACAAATATTATCGGCGGTGGCACGACTTAGTGATCAAACCGTAAAGCTTTCCCCACCACGCATAAGCCTGAAGCGAACAATCACTCACGAACGTGTTGCCGTAGCGGCTTCGAAGACAGTATCATCTTCGAAAAGATCAGATGCCGACGTTTGTCTTTTCCCTCATTATGATGCTTTAGTCGCATAAACATTGCGCATCGCTGATAATAGATGTAAAAAAAAGAATTATGGTTAGACCGACGGAAGCGGCTCGCGGTGATTATCCACCCAATAGTCCTCATGCGATGAAGCTCAGATGATATGGATAATATCCACGTTGCAACTAACATAACGTGGTTTTTAATCATACAGTATGAGCGGACATGCGAGAAATAACACACCAGTTTCTAGCCTGGTCTTGGGAGTCACAATGGAAACTACATTCCCACGTCATGGACCAAGGAAACACTGCTATAATTCCATCATAGGGACGCCATGGATACACGCATGGCAGCCGTTCCTCAAGCTTCTATCAAGTAATCCAAGTTTCCCACCCTATGGGGTAATTCTTTGGCATTCGAGGCGAGCCGCGTATCGCCCAGGAGTCTTACCCGAATTGCCCCGAAGATTACAACACATACCAAGCAGTTAAAAGGGGTAGCGCGGAAGCATAGCAATCAGCCACTTCGGGAGCTAAAAACTTGACCCAGCCCCAGAAGAAGTCATCAAGAGCCCGACGTTGTGATACTGACAAGCAAAACTATCCGAAGATCTCGACACGTACACTGACGAACCCGACTGGACACAAAAAGGCTTTATCGGCCACAATCTCTCCCATCTAGTAAAGTATCGTGAACCTTTTGACTAAACAATGCCGATTTGATTTTTCCTTTTCAAACTCAAAGATATGCCGGGGTTCTCAAAGACATCACCACTCAATAGGCCTGAATGTCGATACCACTCTATGCCGCCGGCGGCAGATTGAGGAGGAAATTCAATGCCCGCCTATTACACGAGGAGTCAGTGAAGAAGTAGAACAAATTACTGATAACGGCTCATAAAGAGGAATCGAAAATACCCCAATGGGTCGCTTAATGTAGTCATGGTCAAAAAAGAAAAAAACCGGCAAAGTGGGAGAATGTGCGTGGACTTTCCACGATTCTGACAAGGCGGTGTCCGAAAGATTCCCTTTCCGCCTTGCCCCATATCGACACTTGATCGAACGCAAACAGAGGGACATGAATGCTGGAGTTTCTTGACGCCCTACTCCGGCTATAACCCATCCTAATGGCCGAGGAGGAACAAGAGAAAACAACTGTTCATTACCACGCACAAGGGACTTTACTGCTATCAACCGGGTGATGTCATTCGGACTCAAGAATGCGGGGGCCACATACCAGAGGTTAGTTACCAAGATGGTTCAAAGAACACAGTCGGCAAGACAATGAGGTTTACATGACGACATGTTGTATGAAATCAGCCAGAAAAGAAGACCATACGGTCATTTTGAAAGAGGCCTTCGAGATATTAAAACAATACGGATGAACTGAATCCGGAAAAATACGCCTTCGGCGTGGCCTCAGGAAAAATTTGTGGTTTCCCTTGATATCACAATGAGGCAATGCGAGGTCAACCCGGACCAGATCAAGGCCATAGACACGATACCTGAGGTATGAACACAAGAAACAGGTACAAAGCTTGACGGGGCGAATTAAGCTGCCCTATTGGGTTCATTTCACGATCCTCGGACAGGGTGCCACAGTTCTTCAATGTACCTGAAAAAGGATCATGGACTACAAGTGGAAACGAAGAAGTGCATCGCCCGCTTGAGAAACTAAAAAAAAGCAATATCTTGTCTTTGCCACCACCACTCGTCAAGGCAGACCCAGGCGAGAAGTTTGCTCGTAATACCTAGCGGTATCCGAAGGTCCGCCGGTCGCGCAGTCAGTTTAGTCCGCGAATATAATGTAACGCAATCCCCTATTTCTATATTAGCAAGACTTAATCTCGAGACGCCGAGACAATATCCACACCTTGAAAAACTTGGCTTTGGCACTTAGTCGTAGTAGCTTTACGAAAGCTTAGACCGTATTTCAGTGCACCCCATAGTAAATAACAAACATTTCCCCTAAGGGGCATTCTGCATAAACCGAGCTTCTCAGGCCAGTCTCGACGCAGATGGGCATAGATGCTCAGCGAGCATAGACATAACAATCAACCCGGCAAACTATAAACCATTAGTCGCAGGTACTCGCCGACTTTGTTTGCCGCGATTTCAGTGCGGGAAATTCTGTCGGAAGCGGAGCAAGAGGCCTTCGCACTCCCACTCTCACCGACAATTTGGACCTCTATACTGAGGAGCCTCGAATGCCTCGGATCAGGACTGGGACTCGTCCTCGAAGTCCCTACATTGGCGAAGTAATCAAATTTCGCTCAGTCATCAGACGATGTCCTCCAGATGACTAACAACGAGGCCTGAGTAAACAGAGGTTGTGGGTTGCGGTATGGAAGTTAGCAGCTCAAGTTAACGGAGCCCCGGCGACGTCATCCTCCCTGCGATCGGACTCTCAAGCTTCGTACGTAAATCAAGTACCCCCGGGATTTTCCAAATTAAAGAACAAAGACTACAGAAGCAACCAATCAGACAAGTGTCACACAACCTGATGCCCTGAATTCGATGACATGCCGACTCGAGCAGATTTACTAGGGCCACGAAAACATTGGAAGCAGATTGGCCTAGCCGAAGCTAGCCGAGCCACAAAGAACCATTCAACAGGAAACGTGGTCACCGCTCCTCCATTTTTAGCGGATAGAGTCATGTTCGAGGATAATTTTCCTTGAACTTAACTCTGGAATGGCACACCGGCTTTGTATCCTAATCTGAACGGACACTGTAACACTT
>NW_017674594.1:0-2961 GCF_001879085.1 Nicotiana attenuata
CTCGGCATCGCCGCGGGCCTGCGTGCAAGACCCTTTTGCAACTGATCTAGATCGTTCATAACCTGGCGAACAAATATCATCACGGCGGCAAAGAATGTGGTATGACCCATCCGTTCACCGGCCTGACACTTCATGACAATGTAGTTGGCAATGCTTCTAATTCTCTCCCTGATCTGACCTTTCTCTTGGAGTAGCCGGGTTATCTGTTGAGAGCGAGCCTCTAGTACCCGAGAATCCTGGAAGTGGAGATCTTGTAACAATTTTAGTTCCTTCTCCATATCGGCGATTAATTCATAGCATTGTTCCCTCTCGGCCTGTAGTTCTTTCTCCCGACGGGCCGCCTTTTCTTCAAGAGTGTTCATTTTTCTTTTCATGTTGGCGATGGTTCCCTCATAGTTTTTCTTCATTTGCTGTACAAACTGGGCCCTTTCCTCGGTCTTCTTTGCCCATTGAGCCCGAAGTTTTGCCACGCTTCCCTCGGATTTTTCCAGTTCTTCCTGACAGTCCAGGACTTGTTTCTTCAATCCTCTTATCAATCTCTCGTCGGATAGACTTCTTTCCCGATTCCTTGCGTCTAATTTCAGTTGTTGAATTTGAGCCTTGAGAGCTTCATTCTCTTGGGCCAATTGCTTTTTATCACCTTCATCGGCTGCGGCTTGCAAGCTGTTTTCGAACCGAAGCTCCTGAACCTGTTTTTCCAATGCTCCAATTCGAGCTCTGTACTCCTTTTCTTTAGCTAACCAATCCCACTGCACCTGAGCCTCGTTTGTTAATTGTTGCACATGTGGCCTTTTGGCGGGTCTCTCGGGGATTTGAAACCTTTTACCGAACCAAACCAAGTATTTGGGATCTACCTCACCTCTGGCCCGGTTCTGTACTATAGTTTTAGGCTCAAGGTACCTGCACTCATTCCATATCTTTCGGATTTGGCCTTCAGGGAATGCAGCTTTTGGGCCCAACTCAATGACTTGCCCACTCAGGTCTTCATCACCGTGCACCGTCTGGAATCTTCCGAATTGTCGCAAAACGCGGTAAGGAGCATAGGGCTGAATGCTTCGAATACCCATCAAAAGAATATAAGGGACCTCTGCTGATGTGTATACAGCTTCAGTAGCGGGAAGCCATCCATAAGCCCATTCAACTTTATCTGCAGTGAGGGATCTTAAATATGACGACCAGGCCTCAGTACCCTCCGGGAACTCAATACCTGTAACCCGGGTCTCGAATTCTGCAATACAACTCAACCCGGTTAAACCGTAGTTCATGTAGCCTGTGCGGTGACAGAGATGTTCCTGTATCCACAACTGCAAGAGCAAATTGCAACCCTGAAAGAATTTCTCCCCTTCTCGACATTTGGTCAGAGCTCGGTATATTTCTGCTACAATCAGAGGAGCCACTGTGCTAGTAGGTTTCTTCATGGCAACATCTAGCATCCCTACTAGGCCAAGGTCTATGTGACCGTCTTTTCTAGGACAAATTACCACTCCCAAAAAGGCCACCATGAAGGCTAATCCCCGTCGGGCTTCCCATTTGTCTTTATTTCCAGCATGTGTTAATCCTGTATTGGGTTCCTCAAAACCTTTGGGGTTACCATACCGGTGATATAGGAAATGTAGTGTACAACACCCTTCCGCCAGATGGGGGTCCTGAATATCCCGACTGATGCTCAACAAATCTAAAAACCTATGAAGAGTTACCGGTCGTGGGGCCAAAGGGTATCTACCGCGGAGGTTCCCGTTGAGACCTGCATATCCGGCGATCTCTTCTAATGTAGGTGTGAGTTCAAAATCTGAAAACCGAAATACATTACGGGTCGGGTCCCAAAATGGTATTAATGCCTCAATGACATCCGTCCTTGGCCTGATTTTCAATAAATCTACGAGACCGCCCAGGCTTTTGACCACAGTATCTCTGCTTCCTTTTCCCAAGTCATGCCACCACATATGGAGTTTCAAAGGGATCTCGCTCAGGACTGAGAAGGTTTCGATGTTACTTGAGTTCATCCTGCACATTTATTAAGGGGGATTTAATGATTCATGTTGAAAAATGGCTATTTGTGCGGAAAAAAAATCTTTATTTAGAAAATAAGGACTTGGATTTGCAAATACGGCCTTTCAGCACTTCTGGGAGGAAGATTTTAAGGCTGTGCCTGCAAACCATTTTAAAAAAAAATGACGCAGAACGGCCTTCCGGCGTCCTTTTGGGGACATTCGGCTTATTTTAGACAGGAATGGCATCACCCGACTTAATTTGGCTATTTTTGAAAAAGGAAGGTTGGACCCGATGAGGGTTGCCTACGTATCTCACATCCGGTGAGAATCAAACCGGCGTAGTTCGGTCAGATTTGCCTAAACCGAAACTTATTTTGATCAACAAATTTTCTTTCTGTATATTTTTTCAAATATATTTTCATTTTTCAAAAATCCGGCAGCATTTTGGTACCATTTGGGTATTTGGTTTCTCACAACAAATGGTTACCCTTACTTAGTCCTAACACTGCTTATTTTCATAATTTTCACTCACTTAGACGAGCCGGTCAACATGCAAATCTGAGCAAATAAATGCGCAAGTAGCACGTGAGATGCAGCAGGATGGTCAATTTATTTCAGGTCACCTGTCCTAGACGGACCCAACCCCTGTGTTGAGTCCCCTAAGTCAAATGCACATGATGCAAACAAGCGTCCTACTAGGGTTCCGGCATGAGGTTTTGTTCTTCTAGGTTTAACCCTAGGTTTATTGGTCTAAACCTGGCTTACCCGAGCGGACAACTCGAGCCGAGGGGGAGGCAGCGTACCGGGGATACAGAAGCTCCGCCGGCTTTGCAACTTATCCAAACCTCGTTCTAAATGGGAAAAGACTCTAAACAGAAGAGAAGCTACACGAAGTGCACCCTTCTCCATGATGTAGAAGACTCAGAAAGAGGAAGGGATTCGCGACAGTTTATATATACAACTTCAACAA